>NW_005199770.1:783754-786014 GCF_000372725.1 Emiliania huxleyi CCMP1516
GCAAGAAGTGGATGAACTTTGCGCGCAAGTGCGGGTTGCGCACGTACGCAGGCGAAGCGAGGAAGGTGACCTGTGCGACGGGGCGTGGACGCGTCGTGGACATGTCGCGGAGAGAGCGCGGGCGAAGCGAGGGACGTTGCGGCGTCGCGACAGAATCGCGGGCATCGTCGACTCGTCTCGCGAAATCTCGGCGAATCTCGGCTCATCTGACCATCATCGTGACAAAGTCGCGCAGCTCGTCGACGCCCGTCTGCTGGAAGGCGTACTGCGGCGCGAGCTTGAAGACATGCTCGAGGAAGGCGGCGACGTCCTCCATAAAGTGCCTACACGAGCCCTCTCTCGGACACGTCTCGGAGCTGGCCTCGGGAGAGGGGCGCAGCCTGCTCCGTCCCCTCTACATTGGCACGGCCGAGGTTGGGGCGGGCGAGGGTGGGGCGGGCGGAGGAGGCCGCCTCCTCGGCGCTGCTCGCAACCTCGGCAACCTCGGAGAGGGAGAGGGAGGAGAGGCCGAGCTCGTCGAGCCGCCGCAGGAGGCGGCAGGTCGAGTCGAGCCGGCTGATGGCGCGGGGCAGCGTCGCGGCGCGGAAGGCTTCTCGTGAGAGGTGCCAGATGCAGCCCGCCTGGAGGAGGGCGGGGCGAGGTCAGGCGGCGGTCCTGCAGGCGGCGGTCCTGCAGGCGGCGTCGCTAGCGCGCCCTCGCCCTCGCCCTCGCGGCAGAGGACGCACGAGCTCGGGCACATCTCGGGCACATCTCGGGCCCATCTCGGGCACATCTCGGGCACATCTCGAGCACATCTCGGGCACCTCTCGGGCCCATCTCGGGCACATCTCGGGCACATCTCGGGCACATCTCGGGCACATCTCGGGCACCTCTCGGGCACCTCTCGGGCGCATCTCGGGCACATCTCGGGCACATCTCGGGCACCTCTCGGGCACCTCTCGGGCACCTCTCGGGCACCTCTCGGGCCCATCTCGGGCCCATCTCGGGCACATCTCGCCTCGCGGCAGAGGACGGACGAGGGGAGCAGCGCCGTCGTCACCAGCCCCGTGTCTCCAAACGTCTCCCCCGGCCCGTAGCTGCGGACCGGAGACCGCCCCGCCTCCTCGATGAAGACGTCGTACGCGCCTGCGGGGGCAATCGTGTCACGCTCCGGCAATCGTGTCACGCTCCGGCAATCGTGTCACGCTCCGGCAATCGTGTCACGCTCCGCGCGGCGCGCGTCTCCGCGAGGAGATCTGCCGAGATCTGCCGGCTCTACATTTGCCGGCAGAGCCAGCTCCACGTCCGCCGGCTCTGCGATCTCGCGCTCGACTCGACAACGTGGAGCCTCGGGCAATCTCGGGCCGATCTCGGGCCGATCTCGGGCCGATCTCGGGCCGATCTCGCGCGCCCGACTCGACGATGTAGAGCCGGTCCGAGGCGGATCGCTGCGCCACGACGAGCGTCCCTCTCCCATAGTGCCGCAGCTGCATGTGGCGGTACAGCCGGAGCAGCGTCTCGCGCGAGGTCGAGAGGAGGAGCGGGTGCCGCGACATCGCCTGCAGCACGCGCGACACAACCTCCTTCGTCGTCGTCATCGCCGCCGCCAGCGCAAGAGTCGACAGGTCGATCCCCGAGTCGCTGCTCGCGCCGCCGCCGCCGCCACTGCCGCCGCCTCCGCCGCCGCCGCCGCCGCCGCTCCTTCCGCCGCTCGGGGAGAAGATGCCGGCGCGCTGCTGCGCCGCCGCGTCCTCCCCCACGTCCCACCCCGGCACGGCGTCGCCGACCTTAGCACGAGCAGAGGGGCGCGTGAGAAGCGTCGACCTCTCCCCCTCCCCCTCCCTCCCTCTCCCCCTCCCCCTCTCTCTCTCTTCCCCTCCCTCTCCCCCTCCCTCTCTCTCCCTCTCACCCTCGCCCAGCGGCTGCGCCACGCGGCGTCCTCCTCCTCAGTGGCGCTCCACCACGCGCCTCGCCTACAGTTTTTTTCCGAGGGATCACGCAAGGCGGCCTCCTCTCCCGCCCCGCCCGCCCCCTCCCCCCCCTCGCCCGTCCTCGCCGCCCTCCCTCGCGAGGCAGGGGGCGGACGACACCGCCTCGCGCCGGCCGCGCACCAGCTGGCCGGCAGAAGGATGCCCGCCCCCCCCCCCCGCGAGCACGCGGGAGAGAGAGGAGGGTCGGGGCTGC
This sequence comes from Emiliania huxleyi CCMP1516, assembly GCF_000372725.1. NCBI lineage: Eukaryota > Haptophyta > Isochrysidales > Noelaerhabdaceae > Emiliania > Emiliania huxleyi. Next base: position 785,918 of record NW_005199770.1, read on the forward strand.
TAGCACCCAGCCGGCCGGCGGGAAGGACTCCTCCCCGGGCGGCGCCGGCGGCAGAGTCGATCGCAAGGTCGTCCGATGCGATCGCGAGCCCTCCTGC
>NW_005199770.1:786460-802129 GCF_000372725.1 Emiliania huxleyi CCMP1516
GGGAGCAGAGGAGCGCAAGGGCAGAGGAGCGCAGGGGCAGAGGAGCGCAAGGGCAGAGGAGAGCGCCGCACCATGCAGAGGCTCGGCCCACTCGCGATAGTCGGGTGCGACCTTGGGCCCTCCGAGGGCGAGGGCAAGCTCCGGCTTCGCGGGCCGCATCACCAGCTCCGACGGCTGCCCGTAGTACAGCACCTTCGGCGGCGCCAGCCCCGGCGTCCGCCGCTGAGGCATCAGCTGCTCAAACACCGACGGCCCCGAGCCCTCGCGCGTGAGCGCCGGCGTAGACGAGGGCGAGGCGCCGTTTGCGAGGCCGACTCTCCGCTCCGAGCTGCCGTCGTCCCGCTCGCTTCGCGGCCCGCCGGCCGCCGCCTCCGCCACCCGCGCCGGAGCGTCCGAGGCGGAGCCCCGCACTTGCTCGAGGAGGAATGGCAGGTGGATCCCAAACGAGAAGGAGCCCCACCGGCTGTCCGTCGCGCCGCCGCCGCGGTCCGTGACGATCCGCTCGAGCGCCAGCCGCGCCCGCCGCTCCAGCTGCCACTTCCGGGTGAGGCCCTCCACCTCGGTCTGCAGGGCGTCGAGCAGATTCTCGAGCGCCTCCGTCTTGTGGCGCGAGAGGGTGAGCTCGTCCTCAGCGAGCCGTAGCTCCGCGTACAGCACCTGGCCAGGGACCGCCGCTTCGTAGGCCGCCGCCACTCGTGAAGCACGAGGAGGCATGAGCACACACAGGGAACCGCCTGTCGGTGCTGAGAAAAAGAATACGCAAGCGCTATTCGTGAGAACACGAGGTAATTTGGGGGATGCTATGTGTTTGTTTGCCAACAACATACCTAAAACTTCTCTCTCTGATCTGTAGCGTGTTGCGTGTAGGGGATAACGGGGTGGAACGAAAGAAAGAAATTGAGGAACTGTAACTCACTGCAGCATTAATTCTCGCGCACGTTACTCGACGTTACTCAAGAGAAGAGCGGTCTGCCCACCCAGGCCACAATGCACAGAGGTCCAAAATCTCACCCCCCCAGTTCAGCCACAAGGTTATGACTTATGTCATCGTCGGTCCATCCCCGCGCGTTGGCACCTTGGCGATCGTTCGCTTCATCGTTCGCGCGGTCCATCCGTCGCTCGAGCAGGTACCGCCACTCGAATTGAATGAGCCATGCGGACCAATCTTCGCGGTGCCAACGCATGTGAAAGCTCATGAAAGCGTAACTTCTGCGGTTCGTTCTAGCCAGGGCAGCTAGGTCATCGAGACGTACTAGGTCGAGGATGCAACAAATGCAGTCGGTGTTCAGGTTTGACCCAAACATCTTGCTCCCATCGGAGAACGTCTTGCTCCCGTCGGAAGGCTGCGCGTCATTGCCTTTGTCCGCCGCCGCTGCAGTTGCGGCGGTTGTCGCCAACGCCCCCCCGACTGGTAACGAGTGCGTCCGGCCAGGGTGAGAGGTACGACGAGTACGCGTCCGGCCAGGGTGAGTCGTCCCGCGTCGTCTGGGGGTGCGCGTGCGACATACGTGTGCGGGCCGCGCGCAGTGAAAAAGAAGAAACTGAATTGGGGTATGTGAGCCCGTCATGAGGGACCGCTTAACCTCATCAAACACGCTCACCCGAGCGCCCGTCTGCACGACGTAGTACGACTCCATCACCCCGAGCATGCATTCCTCCTTTCGCAGGTAAGAAGCCGCCCCCGTGTACTGCTCGAGCTGCTGCGTCTCCCAGTGCACGAGCACTTCCAACCGCGCCCGCTCGAACACTCCCTGCGCGGCTCGCGGCACCAGCGACGTGCCAGCGCCGAGCGCGTTCAGCGATCTGCCAGCGTACTCCTTCGCACGTTGCCCGCGGCGCGCCGCCTCGCGCCCCTCACTGTCCGCGTCACGCAGCTGCTCCTTCTCGCCATCGCAGTTCCAGCACCTCGTCGCCCGTGCATCGTTCCGCGTCTCGCGCCGGCAGTAGATGCACTGCCAGTGAGTGAGGCGCCGATCCATCCGCCTCGTCTTCTTTGCTCGCGTCGGCCCGACGTCGCCTCTGCGCTCATCTTGTGTGATCGCGCCTTCGCCGGCCTCCCGAACAATGCATGCAGGCAACGGTTGTGTCCCGCCACCGAACTCCCTGCCGATCCCGTGGAGCTGCCCCATCGGCTGCAACGGCCCGGTGTACATCACCACGTCGCCGACCGGCGCGGACAGCGGCTGCAGTATTGCCACCGGCGTGATCGTTCCTCGCGAAGTCGTCGACAGCCGAGGTCTCGCGAGCCACTCGTCGGTTCCCTGCGGGAGCCGCTCCTCGATTCGTTGCGTCTCCGCTCGGTCGTCCATCGCCGCCAGCCACCCTCGGGTCGCGTTCGGTCGCCAGCTCTCCAGCTCGTCGTTTGGTCACCGAGGAGAGGGAACGAAAGCACACCTCAAACTGCAGGACGTGCATCCTGGACGCATCCCTCCTTGTCCCACTTATCGAATTTGTGCAGGCGAGAGTACCCGTCCGAATTCCGGTTTTTTTCATAATTCTCACCCTACTATACTACAAGTACCCTCCCTTGGGTTGTCCGTTTTCTTTCTTTCTTTCTTTTACCCTACCATCCCCCGGCGAGCTTAGTGCGTTTTTTTTGCGCTGCCAGGTTTTGCCTGGACACAGGTCGTGCAAACAAAAAGAATTTTACAGGGGACTTCCTGGCACAACAAAATAAAAAAGAATGTAAAAGATCGCACGACACTGGGCACGGAGTGAAATCCATGTATGGTGGCGGCGTGCCGTCCTCCCATCCCTCTTTTGGATTGTACGTTTTCTTCCTTTTTTCTGGGCACGGAAGACTGGCGCGCACTGGCTGGCACTAACACAGGTACACACACGTATACACTACGGGAGAGACCGTCGCATGGGGGGTCGAGGCCTGGAGGCAGCAGCGACACACGCCAGGCGGAGCAGCCAAGCCCCCCCCCGAGGACCGCCAGCCCGAGGCGCGACACGAGCGGGGGCACACCCAGCGGCGGACAGGGGGATGCCGAGCCTTCGATCAGGGTGGTCGTCGCCGGAAGCCGACGAGCGGAGACGCGCGACACGGGAGCGGACACAGTCCCGCGCCCCTTGCCAGTCAACATCATGAGAGGCACCGGGCTCGGCAACCCATTCCCCATGGGGAAGAGAGGCACCGACGAGGCGCTGCGCGACCAGGTATGCGAGGCATTCGAAACGTGGCTCCGGCTGCGCACCTTTCCCGCCTCGGCCGTGCGGGACACTAGATCCACGCCAGCGCTCATCCGACAGGCCAGCGGGCAGCCCTTCTCGCAGGAGATCGCCCCGCGACGCTCCGACGAAGCTAGGACGGTGGGTCGGGGACATGGAGGCGGCGGGAGCACAGTGGAAAAATCGGGCTCGCTGGGAGGCCACTCTCGGCGGAACGCGCGCGCCTGCAAAGAGGATCTCAGGCGCGCTCCGCCCGGGCTGCAAGGATGCGGACGCCGGAGGGGCAAAGCGGTCGGTTCGCGCGGCGGGCGCCGCCATGTAGTCATAGGAGACGGGGGAGCCGCCCTCGATCCGCGCGCCCGGGTGGCGGCTGCATCCGTGGCTGCGAGCTTGCGGCGACGACCTTCGGCCACGCATTCTACGGCCGCAGCCTGGCCGACGGCGAGGTGGCCTATCGGCGCTCCCAGACGGGTGGGTACGAGGCGCAGCTCGCGGACGCGCTGGAGAGCCTGCACTCGCACATCGCCGGCACGGTGGAGCTGAGCGGCGCGCAGCTGGCGACGGAGGCGGCGACGATCGAGAGGCACGGGCAGCAGCTGGGCGTCAACGAGACGCTGCTGGTGCGCGCGCTCGACCTGGTCGACGCCTTCGAGGCGAGCGCCACGTACGGCCCGCTCTTTGTCTCGAGCGGGCCGTTCATGCGCGGGCAGGACGTGGGCGACGGGCGCGACACGCACCGTGCCATGCTCGTCGTGCAGCAGGCGCTCATCGACCACGCCTTCAGCGCGCCCGGCGTCGTCGCCCCGTGCAGCATCCACCTGTTCCAGGGGCGCGCGTGGCTCACCGCCGAGTACGTGCCTGGCGCGTGTGCGCCGCCCTCCGACCCGTCGGTGGTGCACAGCGTGCAGCTCGAGCTCGAGCACCCGCTGACGTGGGGCCACCCCGTCGGCTACGGCCATCAGGACGCAAAGAAGCCGACCGGCCTCTGCCTGGCGCCTGGAGCGGTGGCCAACGTGACGGCACCGCCGGCGCTGGCGGCCGCGGGAGGCTTCAAGGTGCTCATCGGCTGCCAGACGCACGACCATGCGCCCAAGAACATGCACAAGCGAATGGACCGCGTGAGCGTGACGGCGGCTATCGACGGCACCTCGACGCTCGTGACGAGCCCACTCGGCGGCGGCGTCTACATCCTGGTGCCGTATGGGGCTTCGCTCGGCGTGCTGAGCGTCGAGATCAGCGGCGGCGTCGTGCGTGCGCCCTTCTTCCGGCGCACGTCCTTCGACCAGATGAGCAACGCCAACTGGGTGGCGCGGCGCACTGCGGCCGCGCCGTGGGCCGACTTGGAGACGGACAAGTTCTTGCTCTCGGTGCCGAGCTCGTGGGTGTACGCGTACGACGATCCGCTCGCCCTGCTCAACACGTACGATCTTGCCATGGATGCCGTCGCAGAGTGGGGCGGCTACCCTCCTGTGCTCCGCGAGGCCGCCGGGGTTCACACCCTCTACCTGATGCCCGACCTGCTCATCGCGACACCACTCTACGGCACCGGCTACCCGCAGACCAACGTGCTGTACGACCCGGAGACGGACTATGGCGGCAACTACGACTTTTGGGTGCTGCGTGAGGTCTCCGTCGCGCCGCCCGAGCCGCTGCAGTGGTCGGAGGCGTCGCAGGGGTGTCGTTGATCGACCTATTTCTCGCCCGCTCCTCTGTGTGCCGAGAGAGGCACAGGTTCCGTCTCTCTGCGACGCGGCGCACCACTGCATCAGCGAGTCGCTGGCGAGCTCGTTCAACTGTCGGCAAGGGGCGGAGGCGGTGAAGTGCGGAGCGCGAGAGCGCGGGGCGGCCTAGTGCGGTATCGCCTTTGGCAGCGTCGAATCGCTCCCACAGACTATAGTCGAGCGCGTCGGAGAGGTGTTTACGTCCAGTGGGGAAACCGTGTAAGCGCATCGCGCCCCACCGGGGGGGAACTGTCCATATTGCCGTTGGAATTCATACGGGCAAATCTGCCGTGTATCCAGCTGTAAAGCGCGATTTGGCCTGCACCTGCATCAACGACTTGGAATCGCTCCCACGTGCTGTCGAAAGGAAGCGCATCGCGCCCCATCAGGGAGGAACGGTCCATGTTGCCCGAAGAATGCATACGGGCAAATCTGACGGTCTGCCCGTTTGGCGAGGTGATGTGATTGTCGCCATTCGTGGTGGCAAAGGTCTTGACCGCCGCGCCGCCAGCGTCGACGAGAACGCCGAAGCTGTCGGTCGCCGCCACCCAATCGTCCAGTGGATTTCGAAAGGTACAGTCACAAAGGACGTCAGGATTAGGACACTCGAAGTCCTGAATGGAACGGATGTTCTGGCACGATGTCCCAATGCCATAGCCACCAGAAGTCGTGACGCCACCGCCACCGCCACCGCCACCGCCACCGCCACCGCCACCGCCACCGCCACCGCCACCGCCACCGCCACCGCCACCGCCACCGCCACCGCCACCGCCACCGCCACCGCCACCGCCACCGCCACCGCCACCGCCACCGCCACCGCCACCGCCACCGCCACCGCCACCGCCACCGCCACCGCCACCGCCACCGCCACCGCCACCGCCACCGCCACCGCCACCGCCACCGCCACCGCCACCGCCACCGCCACCGCCACCGCCACCGCCACCGCCACCGCCACCACCTCACACTGACGCTGTCGCCGTGACAGCGACACCCGCCCCTCACACTGACGCTGTCGCCGTGACAGCGACACCCGCCCCTCACCCTCGCCTCAGGCGCACGGCTTGAGTGGCGCGCTGCTGGTGGCGGTGGCGAGCTCACCCGAGATCAGCCGAGCTCACCCGACCTTGCTCGTGAGACGCAGGCGCCCAGCTGGTGGCGGTGTGCCAGAGAGCTGCCCTCGCCGCAGCGCGGCGTGCGGCGGCGCCGGCGCCGGCGGGCGAGGACTCAACGGCGGCGGCGGCGGAGGAGGAGGCGGGGGCAGCGGCGGCGGCGGAGGCGGCGGCGGAGGAGGAGGAGGGAGAGGGGGAGGAGGAGGTTTGGAACCCCGCGGCGCCGGTGTGGGTGCGTGGCATCGAGGCGCCGACACCGGCACAAGCGGGCGAGAGGCGGCGGCGGCGGCGGCTGCAGCGGCGGCGCGCCAAGCTGTCTGCGGCGCTTGCCGATTTGGCTGATTTTGGTCCCAAAGCCAAACCAGCTCAGACTCGGCTCAGAGCCTGCCTGGAAAATTGATAAATTTCAGCGTTTTCCCCTGGGAAAGGGGAAACTAGAGAGGAAACAAGAGGGGGCGGTAGAGATTAAGAGAAACACGGAAAAGAATTTTACAACAACTCTGTCTCACGGAATAGAATTTTACACGGAATAGAATTTTACAACAAAGCTCCCTCGCACGGAATAGAAACGAGTCAGCGAGCGAGCGAGCGAGCGATTTTCTTGCGCCGGGGAGATTTTCTTGCTACTAGACGCTGGCGGCGGTGGAGGTTGACTATGGGAAGTCCACAAGAACCCTTTCGATGAAAGCGATGCTCGTACCCGTCTCGACCACCCTGAGCGTTGGCGTGCCGGAGTACGTGGCAGTGAACGTGTGCTGGCAGGTCTCGACCGGAGGATATTGGTAGCATCCCCTGCTGCCACACGAGGAGCGGATGCGATCGAGCTCGACGCCATCGAGCTCCACCTTGACATCCCCTCCATACCGGCACGCATTTCCGTACTCGATGGTGAATGCGGAAGCTCCAGCTGGCAAGGTGATGCTGGCACCGTACGAGCAGGATCCTCCACACCACAAGTAGAAGCCGCCACCGTTGCAGCCGAGGTTGTCGGACGAGCTGTCGAAGCTCCACCCAAACGATGTCAACGCCGACCGGGAGCACGACTCCGAGGCGTCGAACCACGCAGATGACGGTGGTAGCAACGGCGATGCAAAGCGTGCCTTGCGGCTGTTGAACTCATTCTGCACCTCAGCGGCGGACATCGCGTAGCCATTGAAGTAGCGCACGACAGCAATGTCACCGCTGTAGTGTTTTCGATTCCTGGCACCGTCGTATAAACTGGCCTCCGAGCCGTCGCCGACGAAACCATATCGTGTGCGCCCACCACCGACACCGTTGACACACGAGTTCCCTTGGTAGCTGCTCTGCACGCCGTCACGGTAAAAGGTGGTGGTACCAGCCGAGAATGTGACGATGGCGTGGTGCCACGTGCCGTCCGAGAGGGAGCTCTGGTCGTCGCCCTCGCGGCTGTCTCGGACGATGCTGAACCTGCTCCCTGCATCCCTGCAACTAAACCCGAGCTTTCCACCACCCCGCACATAGAAGTTGAAGTGCTCGGAGCGGTCAAAGTCTAGGAAGGCCCAATTTTTTTCGAAGCCCAAAACTGCAAACGAGGTGCGGAACCACGCCTCGACTGTGAGCTGCGTGATCGGAGCGGCGCCACTGGGAATGTGCATCTGCAGCGGCACGTAGTGCGATACGCCGTTGAATGTCAGGTAGCTGTTCCCGGTCTGCTCGTTGAGAACGGGTGACGACGAGCCGCCGAGCGCTCCGTGGTGCTCATTGCCAGACAGGTCCGTCCATTGTGTGCTCGTCGTCATGCTCGCATCCAAGTGCAGAGTCGCGAGAGGAAGCGCTGACGGGCTGGAACAAGCGCACTCATCCCAGTCGAACTCGCTGCCATCCCCATAATGCACGACGCACACCTGGACGGGTCTTGGACGTGTCGGGGGCGTGCCTTGGACAGGTGTCGCCGCCAAGTGGTCGCACCGATTACGCTCTCATTCTCGGCTGCATCTCGGCTGCATCTCGGCTGCATCTCGGCTGCATCTCGGCTGCATCTCGGCTGCATCTCGGCTGCATCTCGGCTGCATCTCGGCTGCATCTCGGCTGCGTCTCGCGCACGGCAAGGACGCACACCTGCTCCGTGACCTTTTGCTCGAGCTCAATGGACTCGTCCCCTGGCCCACGGTCTCGGACAACAATAGTGACGTCAGCGTGCTTGAATTGAAGGTGGCTCCAGCCATTTCCAAAGCCGGAACCCCACGTGTCCTCTTCTCGCGAGGCAATCCACCAATTGCGTGTGAACGCGAGCATGTAATCGCTGTCAAACGCAAGGCAGGCAACACCGTCCGGCTCGTTGAGTTGGTCATAGTAAGACATAGAGTCATACGGCAAAGAATCGCCCCGGTCAAACTTCCCGTCAGCTGGCCAGCTCCCGCAGTTCTCTCCCTGCAGGCTGCGCCGCGCGAGCCGCCGACGCTTGGTGACATCGAGCCGGCGGCCACTAATTGCGTTGCTCGCGTTGCTCGCGTTGCGCGCGTTGCTCGTGTTCGGGAAAAGATCATCGATGTCATCATAAGCAAGATAGCTTGCGTTGTTCATGTCCTCGTCGTCCTCCTCCGCAATCATCATGTCGAGCGCCGTCGCCTCAAAGGCCTGAGAGGGGCAGGTAGGGGATATACAGGGAGATATGGGGAGATTTGGGGCGGTGTGGGGAGATGTGGGGAGATGAGGGGAGACGGAGATGGGGAGATGTAAAGAGATGAGGGGAGATGTGGGGAGGTGTGGGGAGGTGTGGGGAGAAGATATGGTTGCTGCCTGCAGGTGTGGAGAGATATGGAGCGATACATGGGGAGGTATGGGGGGATATGGGGAGATATGGGGGGGGTTATGATCAGATATGGGGAGATATGGGGAGATGTGGGGAGATGTGGGGAGATACGGGGAGATGCGGGGAGATATCGTACAACACCTGCAGATCCTCGTTCTTCACCCTCAGCGACGAGCAGGCCGCCTTGGCCGCGCATATGGCAAATGTGGCTCCGTCGGGCGTGATGAGACGCGCATTGCGCGTGCCCTTGAGCTCGACCTTGTAGCCCAGCGAGCTCACAAGCTCAACCATGTTGCCCTGCTTGGTCTGAGATTCGATCCGGAGGTTCGTCTGCACCTTCGTCGGCCCGTCAAAGTAAGAGATGGAGAGCGTTTGGACGCGCTGGAGATCGTCGATGTCCATCGCCGCCAGAGCATAGATCGGCAACTTCGCCATCGCGTTGCCCACGCCGAGGACGGATCCCCCGTCGTCGGCAAGTTTCGCCCCGTTGACGTGCGTCGGGCCTGTGCTCACCAGGACGTCGGTGCCCTTGACGGTCAAGGTGCCGTCGCTGGTCACGGCGGTGTCCTTATTGGCGATGACGATCCCCGCGGTCAGCCCCGCGTTGATGCCGACCGAGGCGAGCAGCGCGAGCAACAGCACGAGCGCAAACCTCCGAAAGACACGAGAGATCTTACGCTCCCTCGCGGCCTCCTTTTGGGCCTCCCGCTCCGCCGCCTCCTTCGCGGCAATTTCCTTGACAACGCTGCTAAGTTCTGCCGCGTCAATGACGCCATCGTTGTTGTCGTCGAAGACCCGCATCATTGCCGACGAGGTCCTCTTCACCCCCGACGGGCCGCCGCCAGACTCTGGCGGCGACGGCGGCGGCGAGAAGACGGACGGAGAGAAGGTCGCCGTGCTGTTGCGCCGCCAGCGCAGCTGCCGGAGCACGAGGTCGGCCGTGGCAGCAAACACGCTCACGGCGAAGAGGAAAGAGAGAGGTATCGCACCACCCTCCGTGAACCACGAGAAAGTGGTGCTCGACGCAGAGGATTCCACGGGAGCCGCTGCTGCGCCGGGGAGGCACGCCGCGGCGGCGGCGACGAAGACGGCCCACGCCACGCCGCGCCGAGCCCCCTTTCCGCTCGCCGCGGTCGGCCAGGAGGCGCCGCAAGCGATGGCGAGGAGGATGAGCACGAGGGCGGGCATGAGAAGCGGCGAGCAGCTCACGAGCGAGGACGCCTTCGAAGCGACGGCGGGCGAGAAGGCCGAGGACACCGCCGAGGCGACGCCGGATGAGATGGTAGAGGACGCCGACGAGGCGACGGAGGCTGCCGAGGCGACGGCAGACGAGAAGGCCGAGGCCACCGCCGTCGGGCTAGGCACGGCGGGCGCGCAGTGGCCAAAGGCGGGCATGCAGACGAGGAGCAGCCACCGGAAGGCGCCCTCGGCCTTCGTGTAGCCCCCCTGCACGCAGTTGGCCGCCGCCTTGAGGGCGGCGCGACCGCCGGCGCCGCATGTGCCAGCGACGGCGCCGCACGTGCCAGCGCCGGCGCCGCACGTGCCAGCGGCGAATGGCGCCTTGCCGGACGTGGTCTGCGGCTCGCGGCGCCGGTCCGGCGACTTGCAAGGCGGCGTCTGCGGCCCGCCGCGCGGCTTCGGTCGCCGGTGCGTGCCGCGGCCGCGGCCCTTTGCCTTGCCAGACTTGCGCCTGCCCTTTGCCTTGCCAAACTTGGGGTTGTTGCGGCAGCGCCTTGCCGTGCGCCGGCACTTCCCCGAGCGCCGCGACTGCAGGTCCGCCCACTTCTCCCGTTGCTCGGCAATGAGATCGAGCGCGGCCTTCGCCTTCTTGAGCCGCCCCTCCCAGTGCTCGCGCTCCTTGGCGACCTCGGCCTCAGCCTGCCCCGCGCCCGCGACCGCGCCAAGGGGCTTGGGCGCCACGGGCGCAATGCCGCCGGAGGTGGGGACTCCCGGCGACGGCGACTTCTTGCCGTCGGCGGGCGTAGCCTGGTAGACGACGCTCTCGCCCAGCCGGCGGACTGCAGCCTCGACGCCGTCCACGTAGCCCGGTCCGGAGCCGCTGCGGGCCGACGCGGGCCCGCTCTTCCCCGCCGCGTTCGGCGTGGGCAGGCCCGGGTAGCAGGTGGTGTCCTGCACGCGCGATAGGGGCACACGGGAAGGGAGATTATTACCGGTGGGAGAGCGAGGAGAGTGCCAGGAGAGAATGCTGCGGCGCGCTCACCACCCCTTCCGGCGTGTTGGAAACGGTCTTGGCCGGCTTTTCGACCTCCTTGGCAGCCTCCTCGGCGACGGCCTCCTCGGCGACGGCCTCCTCGGCGACGGGCGCCTCCTGGGAGGCGGACACCTCGGCGGCGGCGGGCTTGATGGTCGCCTCCTCGGTGGCGGACTCCTCGGCGACGGCGGGCTCCTCGAAGGCGGCCTCCTCGGCGACGGCGGCCTCCTCGGTGGCGACGGACTTGGTGGAGGACTCCTCGGCGACGACGGCCTCCGCGGAGGCGGCCTCCTCGGCGGCGGGGGCCTCCTCGGTGGCGGCGGACTTGGTGGCGGCCTCCTCGGCGGCGCACTCCTCGGCGGCGGTCTCCTCGGCGGCGGCGGACTTGGCGGCGGCCTCCTCGGTGGCGGCCTCCTCGGTGGCGGCCTCCTCCTTCACGGCCACCTTCTTGCGCGCCACCTTCTTGCGCGCCAGCAGCCCGCGCGAGACGCGCTGCATGATCTTCGCAGCGCGCGGCTCCGCCAACCCGATCTCGACGCTGGTCAGAAACACCGGCTTGGAGGCGTAGAAGCTGTCCTCCACGACCATTGACCGGTCGGCCCACTCCTGCGGGGAACACGGGAGAGAGAGTAATACGGGTGGGTGGAAGGCTAGGAGTGCCAGGAGAGAACGCTGCGGCGCGCTCACCGTTGGGTCGGGCGTGTTGGAAACGGTCTTGGCCGGCTTCTCGACCTCCTTGGCAGCCTCCTCGGCGACGGCCTCCTCGGCGACGGGCGCCTCCTCGGCGACTGCCTCCGCGGCGGCGGACACCTCGGCGGCGGCGGACTTGATGGTCGCCTCCTCGGTGGCGGACTCCTCGGCGACGACGGCCTCCTCGGAGGTGGCCTCCTCGGTGGCGATGACGGCCTCCTCGGAGGTGGCCTCCTCGGTGGCGACCTCCTCCTTCACGACATCGTCGTTCTTGATGCCGAGCGCCTGGGTGAGGGAGAATGCGCACGTGTTCGGAGAGACCGGAGGGACGATGACGATCCTGGCGTGCACCTCGGCTATGATGAGGCGCGAAGGCGGCGACGACCACGCCAGAATGAAGGAGGCGAAGGCCTCGGACTCTCTCGCCATGGCCACAAGCCCCGCCAAAACCCGCTTGATCTGCTTGCGGCGGTTTTTCTTCCTCCACGACTTCGACTCGTCGTCCTCCACCTCAATGTGCCGCTTGTCGGGCGGGTTGGAAACGGTCTTGGCCGGTGCCGGCTTCTCGATCTCCTTGGCAGCCTCCTCGGCGACGGCCTCCTCGGCGACGGGCGCCTCCTCGGCGACGGGCGCCGCGGCGGCGGACACCGCGGACTTGATGGCCGCCTCCTCGGTGGCGAACTCCTCGGCGACGACAGCCTCCTCGGAGGCAGCCTCCTGAGTGGCGGCCTCCTCCTTCACAACGACGTCGTTGTTGACGCCGCACGCCTGCGCGAGGGAGAAACGTAAATGTTTGGAGACGGGGACACCGCAGGGACAATGCCGATCCTGGCGTAAAAGTGCGCACCTCAGCTCCGAGCGAAGGCGGCAGCGGCAGGCTCGCGCGGCGGCGCTGATACCACTCCTCATACTCCGCACGGGAAGCGAAGTAGCCACCGACCTTGACGGAAGCCGTTGGCCCGAGCTCGGTCTGAACCTGGGCCCCCTCCGCGAAACAAAAGCTGATTGGCACCTTTGCGAGGCTCCGATGGAACACGTGGGGGTTGTCGAACCAGACGCCCTTTGTTGATCTCACAACCAAGAAAGCCGACTCGCCCTCGCCCTCATCGAAGTCGACCATGTAGCGCCTCTCGGCGCGCGTCCTGCAGAGCAGAGAGAATGGGGGCCGCCCGTGAGAGGGGTGAGGCAAGGCGCCTGCATTGGTCGGAACAGCTATGCGCATGTGTGGGGTCTGAAATGAGAGGAGAGTGACGGGGGACAAAGCTCGGACGTTGAGCCTGCGGAGGGCGGCGTCACGAGGGAGCGGGCTAAAGTTCATGTCGGGCGAGTGTTGCAGGCGACGAGGGCCAGAGAATAAGGGGGCCTTGCGGGCGAGGGCGAGGGCGAGGGTGGCGGCAGTGTGTGTGGGGGGGGGGCTGGCCGCCAGGGCCAGGGGAGGGGGGGGCAGGAAGGCAGGGGCTGCAGCGGCGGCATTGTCCACTGCAGGGCGGCGAAGGCATCAATGGCGGCGGTGAAGGCTGCGGCGGCACATTGCGCGGCGGAGGCGGCGGCACAACGGCGGCGGTGGCCCGGAAGTGGCAGCAACGAAGCGGCGGTGGGCGAATCGTCGTTCATAGCCTGGCCGCAGTAGTCAGGCACGCACGGCGACACGTCGTTCATTGCCTGGCCGCAGTACTCAGGCACGGCGACACGTCGGTCATTGCCTAGCCGCAGTAGTCAGGCACGGCGACACGTCGGTCATTGCCTGGCCGCAGTAGTCAGGCACGGCGACACGTCGGTCATTGCCTGGCCGCAGTAGTCAGGCACGGCGACACGTCGGTCATTGCCTGGCCGCAGTAGTCAGGTTGCCTGGCCGCAGTAGTCAGGCACGGCGACACGTCGGTCATCGCCTGGCCGCAGTACTCAGGCACGCACGGCGACACGTCGGTCATTGCCTGGCCGCAGTAGTCAGGCACGGCGACACGTCGGTCATCGCCTGGCCGCAGTAGTCAGGCACGGCGACACGTCGGTCATTGCCTGGCCGCGGTAGTCAGGCACGCACGGCGACACGTCGGTCATTGCCTGGCCGCAGTAGTCAGGCACGGCGACACGTCGGTCATCGCCTGGCCGCAGTAGTCAGGCACGGCGACACGTCGGTCATTGCCTGGCCGCAGTAGTCAGGCACGGCGACACGTCGGTCATCGCCTGGCCGCAGTAGTCAGGCACGGCGACACGTCGGTCATCGCCTGGCCGCAGTAGTCAGGCACGGCGACACGTCGGTCATCGCCTGGCCGCAGTAGTCAGGCACGCACGGCGACACGTCGGTCATTGCCTGGACGCAGTAGTCAGGCACGGCGACACGTCGGTCGTTGCCTGGCCGCAGTACTCAGGCACGGCGACACGTCGGTCATTGCCTGGCCGCAGTAGTCACGCACGGCGACACGTCATTCATTGCCTGGCCGCAGTAGTCAGGCACGGCGACACGTCGGTCATTGCCTGGCCGCAGTAGTCAAGCACGGCGACACGTCGGTCATTGCCTGGCCGCAGTAGTCAGGCACGGCGACACGTCGGTCATTGCCTGGCCGCAGTAGTCAGGCACGGCGACACATCGGTCATTGCCTGGCCGCAGTAGTCAGGCACGGCGACACGTCGGTCATTGCCTGGCCGCAGTAGTCAGGCACGCACGGCGACACGTCGGTCATTGCCTGGCCGCAGTAGTCAGGCACGGCGACACGTCGTTCATTGCCTGGCCGCAGTACTCAGGCACGGCGACACGTCGGTCATTGCCTGGCCGCAGTAGTCAGGCACGGCGACACGTCGGTCATTGCCTGGCCGCAGTAGTCAGGCACGCACGGCGACACGTCGGTCATTGCCTGGCCGCAGTACTCAGGCACGGCGACACGTCGGTCATTGTCTGGCCGCAGTAGTCAGTCACGGCGACACGTCGGTCATCGCCTGGCCGCAGTAGTCAGTCACGGCGACACGTCGGTCATCGCCTGGCCGCAGTAGTCAGTCACGGCGACACGTCGGTCATTGCCTGGCCGCAGTAGTCAGGCACGGCGACACGTCGGTCATTGCCTGGCCGCGGTAGTCAGGCACGCACGGCGACACGTCGGTCATTGCCTGGCCGCAGTAGTCAGGCACTACGACACGTCGGTCATCGCCTGGCCGCAGTAGTCAGGCACGCACGGCGACACGTCGGTCATTGCCTGGCCGCAGTAGTCAGGCAGGCACGGCGACACGTCGGTCATTGCCTGGCCGCAGTAGTCAGGCACGGCGACACATCGTTCATTGCCTGGCCGCAGTAGTCAGGCACGCACGGCGACACGTCGGTCATTGCCTGGCCGCAGTAGTCAGGCACGGCGACACATCGGTCATTGCCTGGCCGCAGTACTCAGGCACGGCGACACGTCGGTCATTGCCTGGCCGCAGTAGTCAGGCACGGCGACACGTCGGTCATTGCCTGGCCGCAGTAGTCAGGCACGCACGGCGACACGTCGGTCATTGCCTGGCCGCAGTAGTCAGGCACGGCGACACGTCGGTCATTGCCTGGCCGCAGTAGTCAGGCACGGCGACGCATCGTTCATTGCCTGGCCGCAGTAGTCACGCACGGCGACGCATCGTTCATTGCCTGGCCGCAGTAGTCAGGCACGGCGACGCGTCGTTCATTGCCTAACGGGGCGCGCGGAAGGGATGATGGCGGCGCGGTCCTCCCGGCCGCGGGTGGGGCGGTTGCGAGCGGAGCTCCGGTGGCGAGGAGGAGGCGGACTGTGCCAGAGGGAGAGAAGGGGCGCGGTGAGGACTACTGGCCTGCACGAGCGCCGTGATGCCGATCAGGCGAGCCTCTGCTGGTCGAGATGCCCGGCAAAGATGCCAGTCAGGCCGACGATGGTCATCGAGGTGGAAGGGGGATGCAGTAGTCGCGATTCGTGGAAGGGGCTCGGCCATCCCGGGGAAGGGGGAACGGGCGTGGGCAGAGCAAGCGTGGCGGGATCGCCATTAGATCCCGCA
>NW_005199770.1:803953-806402 GCF_000372725.1 Emiliania huxleyi CCMP1516
AGGTCCGGTGGCTGTACGAGCGTCTCAGTCAGCCCCAACCTCTAGCAGCGACATTGACACGGCAGAGGCGGGCTCACTCACAGCAGCCAGGCGCACAGGAGACTGTGCCATAAATGGAGGGTATCATGACATCGGCCCCCGCGTGGCTGGGGCTCCCGCGGGAAACGGGGGGGGGGGGATGGAGTGTCGCGAGTCGTGGAAGGGGCGCGGGCATCGCGGGGAAGGGGGAACGGGCGTGGGCAGAGCAAGCGCACCGCATTGGCCGACATCCCGCAGCGAGGAAGTTGGCGTCACGAAGACGGGAGGAATCGACGGGGGAAGGACGGAGGGACTCGGGGCTGCCGAAGAGCCAAGGCGGCTGCGGCCCCGCTGCGACCTGCAGGCGAAGTCAGAAGGGGGGGAGGAATAGGCGCGGTTTCATCGCGAGGGCTGGCTTGGCGAGTGCGGGAAGTGAGAGCGGGCAGTGTGGTTGAAGGCCAGGATCGAGCCGCGCACCGAGCAGCCGAGACCAAAGTGGGCGGCGGTGGGGAGGGAGGTGGGGGCGAGGGCGGCGGCGGTGACGGCGGCGGCGGTGACGGCGGCGGCGGCGGCGGCGGCGACGGCGAGCCGGACGGCGGCGGCGCAGGCAAGGCGGAGGGAGGCGGCGGTTTAGGCGGCGAGGCTGGCGGTTCGGCGGAGGGCGGCGCCACTGGCGCAACCCCGGTGTCCGCGCACTCGCAGATCGCGTCGCTCGACTCCAATCGAGTGGTGCACTCCATCGAGTAACCGACGAGGCACGAGTCCCCAAGCTCATCCCAGGCGACGGTGCAGGTCCGCCCGATCGACGCGCAGTAGCCATCGCACGTGCCGTACGTCGTCTCGAAGTTGCCGACGAGCACCTTGCATACGTCACACACGAGGTCGACGTCCGGCCAGCTCTGCTCGTCGCATGCACCTGGTGGCAGCGGCGGCGGCGACGGCGGGCCGGACGGCGGCGGCGGAGAGGGCGGCGGCGGCGACAGCGACGGAGGCGGCGGCGACGGCGAGGCGGAGGGCCGGAGGGGCGGGACGGCGAGAGGCGGCGGCGACGCGGAGGGCGGCGGCGGCGACGGCGATGCTGAGGGCGGCGGCGGCGACGGCGATACGGATGGAGGCGGCGGCGACGGCGAGGCGGACGGCGGCGACGGCGACGGCGACGCGGACGGAGGCGGCGGCGACGGCGACGCGGACGGAGGCGGCGGCGACGGCGATGCTGAGGGTGGTGGGGGCGAGGGCGGCGGCGGCGAGGGCGGAGGAGCGGAGGCGAGGGCGGCGGCGGCGAGGGCGGCGGCGGCGAGGGCGGCGGCGGCGAGCGAGGAGGGGGCGAGGGCGGCGGAGGCGACGGGGGAGGCGGCGATGGCGGTGGAGGCGACGGAGGAGGGGGCGAGGGCGGCGGCGGTGAGGGAGGCGGCGGGGGAGGGCGGCGGCGGCGAGGGCGGCGGTGGGGAGGGAGGTGGGGGCGAGGGCGGCGGCGGTGACGGCGGCGGCGGCGGCGGCGGCGACGGCGAGCCGGACGGCGGCGGCGCAGGCAGGGCCGAGGGAGGCGGCGGCGTAGGCGGCGAGGCTGGCGGTTCGGCGGAGGGCGGCGCCACTGGCGCCACCCCGGTGTCCGTGCACTCGCAGATCGCGTCGCTCGACTCCAATCGAGTGGTGCACTCCATCGAGTAACCGACGAGGCACGAGTCCCCAAGCTCATCCCAGGCGACGGTGCAGGTCCGCCCGATCGACGCGCAGTAGCCATCGCACGTGCCGTACGTCGTCTCGAAGTTGCCGACGAGCACCTTGCATACGTCACACACGAGGTCGACGTCCGGCCAGCTCTGCTCGTCGCATGCACCTGGTGGCAGCGGCGACGGCGGGCCGGACGGCGGCGGCGGAGAGGGCGGCGGCGGCGACGGCGACGAAGGCGGCGGCGAGGGCGCGCCTACCGAGCACAAGTACGACCCGCCGAAGGAGGCGCTCTCGGCGTACATGCTCTGGTCGATGCAGGAGCGCAAGTCGGATGCCTACGCCGGCATGAAGGTGCCCGAGGCGGGCAGGGCGCTCGGCGCGACGTGGAAGACGATGGACGAGGCGGCGAGGGCGCCGTGGGTCGAGGCGTCGAAGGAGGACCACGCGCGGCACGCTCGCGAGATGGCGAGCGACGTGCCCAGTCCCGAGTTCGCGCGCGAGGCTGCCGGCAGCTCCGGCGCGGCCGAGAAGGCCGGCGCCAAGCGCACCCGCCCGCACGCCACGGATGGCGGCGACGCGCGATTTGGCGGCCTCTCTGCGAAGGCGTGGGGCAAGCAGCGCGCACCATGAGAGTCGGAGAGAGCGCGCAGTTCCAGCAAGATGAAGAGCGCTGCACCGGCCCGCCATCCAGCAATGAGCACAGACCCACACATGAGGTCTCGTCGTTGTGAGAGGAGGACACGTGTGTGCGTGTCTAGGT
>NW_005199770.1:808018-817439 GCF_000372725.1 Emiliania huxleyi CCMP1516
CGTGGGGGAGGGGAGGGTGGGTTCGGGTACCGTGGGGTAGGGGAGGGTGGGTTCGGGTACCGTGGGGTAGGGGAGGGTGGGTTCGGGTACCGTGGGGGAGGGGAGGGTGGGTTCGGGTACCGTGGGGGAGGGGAGGGTGGGTTCGAGTACCGTGGGGGAGGGGAGGGTGGGTTCGGGTACCGTGGGGTAGGGGAGGGTGGGTTCGGGTACCGTGGGGTAGGGGAGGGTGGGTTAGGGTACCGTGGGGTAGGGGAGGGTGGGTTCGGGTACCGTGGGGGAGGGGAGGGTGGGTTCGGGTACCGTGGGGGAGGGGAGGGTGGGTTCGGGTACCGTGGGGTAGGGGAGGGTGGGTTCGGGTACCGTGGGGTAGGGGAGGGTGGGTTAGGGTACTGTGGGGTAGGGGAGGGTGGTCGGCGTCAACCTCGACGCTGGTGTGGCCGAAGCGGGCGCACGGCGCCTGGGAGGGCAGGGAGAGGAAATGTCTCGGAAATGTCTCGGAAATGTCACGGCCCGGCGCCTGGGAGGGCAGGCGAGCGAGGCGGCGGCTGGGCGCCGCTCCCTTCTACAGTGTCGGAAGTGTCTCTCAAGTGTCTCTGAAGTGTCTCTCAAGTGTCTCTGAAGTGTCTCTGAAGCGTCTCGGAGTGTCTCTGAAGCGTCTTTAAAGCGTCTCTGAAGTGACTGAAGTGTCTCTGAAGTGTCTCTGAAGCGTCTCCGAAGCGTCTCTGAAGCGTCTCTGAAGCGTCTCTGAAGCGTCTCTGAAGCGTCTCTGAAGCGTCTCTGAAGTGTCTCTGAAGTGTCTCTGAAGTGTCGCTAAGGCGTCTCTGGGTGGGCCCGAAGGAACGCCTGCCAAGTATCACGGAGCCCCTTCGAGTTGGATGTGCCAAGGATGCAGAAGAAGGTGCGCGGCCGACGAGGGGGGGGGGCAGGGGCTGTGGGAAGGCGAGGCGCTGGCACTGCTATCGTGTGCGTGCCGCGCGCCTGCTCGAGCCAGGTCGTCGACGGCACGCCCCAGGTTCTCAGCCCCAACGACGGCGCTCTTGAGCAGCGCGGGGTTGCCCGAGCAGGCAAGGGGATGCCCTCCCAGATGCCCTCGTCGAGCGCGCAGTGGCCTGCATCACGGACGTGGAAGCTGGGCACCGGAACATTTGTGGGGCGACGCACTCACCGCTCGCGCGCCAAGTTCTCTCTCGGGCTGATGAGAAGCGAGTTGACGCGAACGAGCATTCCGGGCGATGAAAAGCGGTCGCGAAGTCGTCGACTCGGGCGGCGCGAAGCCGCATGTAGATTTTGCCAGATGCCGCCGTTGATCTCTGGGGTGTGACTCTGGGCGGGCTGGGCTTGTGTCGAGGGTCTGTGCGTGTCTGTCGGGAACTAGCTTGGGTTTCGAGCTGGTTTCGAGCCTGCTTGCCTGCTTGTGCACCCCTCGCCGCGGTGTGTTGGCGGTCCAAGAGCCGAAATGGGACCTTTCGTGGTCACGAAGGGGTGCAACACACTCAATCTCCGACCATCTCGAAAAGTGGGTGATTTGAGAGATACAGATTTTTAGCTGCCGGGTCCTTCGCCATCCTCACTTCGGGCTCCACTGTGTGGGCAAATTGCTGCGCGTTTACCAACCGATTATGGTGGTTTATGGTTGGTTTGTTTGGGGGGGGGGGGGGGGGGGGTTTTGGGCGCCCACACCATTTTTTTGGGGGTTTAAAATTTGCCCCGGGGGGGGGGGGAAACTTTTGGGGGGCCCACTTCAATTTTGGGGGGTTTACCAAGGGCCCCCCGGAAAACCAATTTTTGGGGGGTTTAAAATTTGGGGGGGGGGGGGGGGGCAATAAAAATCGCTTTGACGCGAGATTAAGGGCCAAGCAAGTCTGCACGTGAGAGTTACCTGAGGAACGCGCCAGAGTGGGCGCTCCAAAACGGCCCCAAGCTGCTCGTTGCGCTGAATGTCTGGCACGACGGCAAGCCCCCGCTGATCGACCAGTTCCCGGAGCTCCGAGCCGCCCTTGGCCTGACGCGGACCCCCAACCGAGCTCTCACCGACGCCGGCACCAGCGCCGGGCTCGCCGGCCTCGACCATATGCTCGACGCGGCGAGGGCTGCGGAGTCAGACGTCAGGCGCGGCCACGTGCCCAAGGACGAGCAGCGGAAGGCTCGGCAGGCGGCGCTCGCCCAGTTTTGGGGCTTGCTGCGCGAGTGGCATCTCTGTCCGGCGGCGGAGGGCCGCGGCCCGCGCGCGGCGGCGGAGGAGCGGTTCCAGTACTGGGGCTTCGCGGACGCGGCGCAGGCGCTCTACATCTTCAACAAGGTGTGCATCGAGGACGGGCACTACCTGCGGGCGGAGGGGCTCGAGGAGGAGGAGGAGGCGACGGGAGCATGCTGCTACGTGGACGACTGCCAGTACGGCCGCGAGGAGGGCGAGGATCTCCGCATGGTCTACTGCGAGGCATGCAAGACCTGGTTCCACGTTGAGTGCGTTCTCCGCCTCGGCGACCCGTACGACCCGAACGAGCGGCACCACCTCGCCTTCAACTGCAGCCTGTGCCGCGAGGCGGGCGCCACGCTGGCCAAGTACGTGCCGCGCTCGACTGTCGCCGTGAACATGGACTGCGGATTCAAGGCAGCGGAGGGGCGCAATGAGGGTGCCCTCGTGCCCGGCAGCCGAGAGACCATCAAGGATGAGTTTGTGAAGGGCCGCCTCGGGTCCCTCTCCATGAACGCGCTCTACCTCGAGCTGCCAGCCGAGGGGCGCGTCGAGGTCGTGATGCTGCGAGGATACGGAGTCAAGCCGACGGTCCGCGCCGTGGAGCGGAGATTCGACGATCTCCGCCTGTACACCTTCGAGCTGGGTCAGGGCGACCTGCATTCGGTGGCGACCTTCCGCCACTCCCCGGCGGCGGCCGTGCTGTTGCCGATCGGCGAGGCGGAGGGCGCCTTCGAGCGGACGAACGGCCGAGGCCGCCGCAAGACGACGATGCCGCTCCCCGAGAAGCTCGACCTTCTGTGCAACAACCTGCGCTATCACTTGGCGGTCAATGCGAACATCGGCCTCAGCCGTGAGGGCGGGTCGGGAGGCGGCTCCAGCGCCGTCTTCCTCGCAAAGCCGACCGTGTTCGAGCTCGGCGACGAGCTGTACGGCAAACAGGAGATGATCGGCGATCACGACGACGCCGCGGAGCTTCGCCGCATCATCGCTGCACGGCGCGACGAGGCGCGCGCCGACACCGCTCGCCGGCGTCTTGAGCTGCTCCAGCTGCTGAGCGGCGAGGGCGCGCCTACCGAGCACAAGTACGACCCGCCGAAGGAGGCGCTCTCGGCGTACATGCTCTGGTCGATGCAGGAGCGCAAGTCGGATGCCTACGCCGGCATGAAGGTGCCCGAGGCGGGCAGGGCGCTCGGCGCGACGTGGAAGACGATGGACGAGGCGGCGAGGGCGCCGTGGGTCGAGGCGTCGAAGGAGGACCACGCGCGGCACGCTCGCGAGATGGCGAGCGACGTGCCCAGTCCCGAGTTCGCGCGCGAGGCTGCCGGCAGCTCCGGCGCGGCCGAGAAGGCCGGCGCCAAGCGCACCCGCCCGCACGCCACGGATGGCGGCGACGCGCGATTTGGCGGCCTCTCTGCGAAGGCGTGGGGCAAGCAGCGCGCACCATGAGAGTCGGAGAGAGCGCGCAGTTCCAGCAAGATGAAGAGCGCTGCACCGGCCCGCCATCCAGCAATGAGCACAGACCCACACATGAGGTCTCGTCGTTGTGAGAGGAGGACACGTGTGTGCGTGTCTAGGTACGTCTGTTCGCGCAGAGCCGACAGAGGTAGGGGTCGGGAGGGGAAAATCCGCGTTTTTGGAGGGAAGCCGTCGGGCTTAATTTCATACACCCGCGCAAAGCACTTGCTGCCACGGGCAGTCACACAAGCCAATGGCGACAGCCTGGCGACCACAGGGACACCCACAACGGACACATACATAGTGCAACTTTCCGGCTGCTGCGCTGTGCGGACGCGCGCTCTACCGCGATCGCGGGCCTCTAGAAGGCCACTACATGGCCGCGCGCTCCTTGCGCGCACCGGCGCGCCTCCGCAGCTCGCCCGCCGAAAGCCTCCAGCCGATGTGCACGTCGTCGTTGAAGTTGGCCTCGGTCAGGATCTCCCAAGACCACGACACGTGCTCGTCGCGCTCGGCGTCTGCCGGCCAACGGATGCGCGCCGCGCCGGCCTTGGCGAGCTTCTTGCTTGTCGGGCTCCTGCTTGTCGGGCTCCTGCTTGTCGGTCGTGCCGTTGGCGATCTGCGCGATTGGGGCGAGTGTGGCGCAGTGAGCATCATGTGGCATGAGTGTGTGCGAGGTGGACGAGTGGCATGGGGAGGCAGCTGGTCGGGCGACGACACACCTGCACAACGGTGCCGAGGCACCACATCTTTGCGCCCTTCCGGCGCTGCCTGCCGCTCGCGTCCGTGTAGGGCACCCAGTAGCGCCAGCAGATCTCCAGCTCCGCCCCCACGAGCGAGTCGTCGCAGGGCGGCGCGTCCTCGGGTTGCCCGTCCGCCACGCGGTCGATCTCGCCCGCCTCCTCGAGCCGCACGCGCTCGCGCTCCGCCCGCTCCAGCAGCTCCTCCGCCCCGTACTCCTGGACGCGGCTCGCGATCTCCTTCGCCTGGACGGTCGGCGTGCCCAGCTCCTTGAACGTCTTGCGCCGCACGGTCGGGATGGGGCAGCGGTCCGGCAGCTCGCACGCGCCCCGCCGCTCCTGCTCCTCCTCGAGGATCTCCTTGAGGTGGCCGGTCAGGTCGACGACGGTGCCGATGTCCTCGTCCTTGTTTGAGCCCCACTGCAGCTTGTAGTTGAAGCTCAGGCCGATGACCCGCATCTCGCACTGCTCCCGGAGCCAGTCGAGCGTGTCCTGGTTGTCCTCGTCTGCGTGCTCTCGTCGTCCGAACACAAGCGGTGGCGCAGCTCGGACGTGGCGCTGTGCTTCAAGCTCAACGCTTACTACGTCCGACATTCGTGGGTGCGGCACGCCAAGCGCGCAACCATCTTCATCTACCTGCTCGCCACCTGCGCCGGCCTTGCCATCGCCATGCGGGAGGCGGTGGTACTCGACTATGCGAGCTCGCAGCTGGTGCCGATGGCGCTGGGTGTGGTCACGCTCTCGCACATGCACTCGCCGGCGCGCGGCATGGAGCGAGTCGCCTACTCGGTGTACCAGGCGCGGCTCGAGGGGCTGCTGTTTAGGTGGAGAGACCTTGGACTCAGCGCGCCGGCTCTGCTCACTGCGAAGCTGCTCGAGGCCACGCTGCAGGATGCGGAAGACGCTTCGGAACGGGCTTCGCGGGAGAAGCTCGAGGCGCTTGGACCGGCTGCCACGTCAAAGCCGGTGCACTGGGAGAATATGTTGCGCTGACGCGCCCGTGCGAGAGCAGCGGGAGTCGGGCCGGGTCTGGATTGGCATGGGGGTTCGGTGTCCGCGGCGACTGTGCGTTGCTCGCACTTTTCGACTCGCACTGGCGCACGCCGCGCGGCGCCACCGCGCACCGGCACCGCCACGCGCCAGACACGGGAAGACGGGAGACGAAGAACAGACGTGCCCCCTGCCCCCCGAGAGTAGAGAGCGCGACCCCGCACGTTTTTCTTTTATTGCGCACAGTAACCCCTTTTGAGTTTTCATATGAGCGCTCGAGGGACGACGAGGCAGTCGCGCACAAACTATATAGTAGCTCTTGGTGTAGCGCTCGATTGTGAGCGCGCGCGCCGCAGTTGAAGGCGTTGATGTCACTCACACACCGTGTTCTTGACTCTACATGCGGGAAGCTCACGGCGGGACGACCGCGGCCGTGGCGCACTCGCTGCGGAGTCGGTCGAGGTAGGTTGCGTCGGGCCAGCCGTGCCGCGTCTCGCCGCCCATGGGCTGCGTCTTTTGATGGATTCGCCACACCACCACGTCGGAGCGGCCTGTCGGGGAAGCGGGAAGGGAGAGGGGAGTGGGCGAGAGGAGAGGGGAGTGCGTGAGAAGAGAGAGCAGCGAGGGGCGCCTGTCGTCGCAGAGTCGCCGACCGCGAACGCCTTGCCCTGCGCAAAGGCGGCGCGGAGCAGCGCGAGCGCCTCGCGGCCCGTCGCGTCGTTGGGCAGGATTGCCGCGCGCCGCGTACCCGAGTACGCCGTCCCAGGGCGCGGGTGCTGCGGCCCCTGCATGCCGCTCGGGAACTCGTACAGCACCTGGCGGGGACGTGTCGTGGACGCGTCACGGAGGTGCCTGGCGACGCGTGCGCCTGATTGGAGCCGGGCGGCGCCTCGATCACGCCGCAGCCCGGGTGGCCGTCGCAGTCGTACGCGCCGCTCGCGCGGCAGCGCATCACTCCGCTCGGCTGCGGCCCCGGCAGCGGGTAGGGCTGGCCGCACCTGTGCAGCGGCGCAACGGCGGTGAGAGCGGCGCCTCCTCGCCGCGGGCGCCGCAGAGGGGCTGGACGCACGTCGGGCACTTTGGCGACGAGGCGAAGGCCTGCTCGACGGTCGACCGGTTGAAGGTGCAGCTGATCGCGTCCGAGTGGCACGGCAGCCGAACGACCGACTCGCCATCCTCGCCGAGATCGCACATCAGGATCGGGTCGGTGGCGCCCTCGTCCCACTCGCCCGGCCGGAGCACGCGCCAGCGCAGCACCGCCGCCAAATCGAGCGCCGAAGAGTCCCGGCACTCGAAGGTCTCGACGAACATCGTCGACGCGCCCGAGGCGGCCCCGCCGCCGCCTCTGCCGCCTCTGCCGCCTCTGCCGCCGCCGCCGTGCGCGCCGCGGCCGGCGCCGCCGGGAGCGCGGCCGGCGGCGCTGGCCAATATGGCGGGCCCAAGCCCCGCGGGCAGCCGCAACACCGGCCGAGCCCTGTGCGGCTGGTCCACCCGCCGCTGCATCCAGCCATGCGCCTCTCGGCTCACCACGTATGTGACACCGCCGATATCGATCCTCGCGCGCGCCGCATCGCCGTCCTGCAGGTAGAAGGCTTCGAGGAGGTCGCTCGTCGCCTGCTCGTACCGCTGCGGATGCCCGTTGTCGCCCAGCCAGGCCCACATCACGACGAACGACGGGGGACGCGAGGACCTGGGTGGCGGCTGCGCGCTACGCTCCTAAGCTGCGCCGTCGGAGGTATATTCTTCTCAATAACAAGGCTGTGAATCAGACGCACTTGCCTTCGGGGGCAATCCCGCTAGGGTGGGCGTGCTTTCACATCCTCACGAGAGTAGCTTAAAACGCACCTGACAGGCCACCCAGGGTTCGAGGCGTCAGGGGGTAGGGTAGGGGACCAACCCTACCCCCTGATTTGGGCGTGTAACGGACGTCCCGTGGCCGACCCCCCTACCCCCCTACCCCTACCCCGGCGGTGACCCCTACCCTTCCCCCCAAACAAAATGTCGGAACCCAGGGGCCGCTGGCTGGCTCCACACCTGGAGACCTCGAGAGAGTGTGCGTGTGCTCGAGACCTCGAGAGAGAGAGTATGCACATTCGAGCACACATACACATGCACCGGACCGATGCGGTGCTCGCCTGGCTCTCGCGTGACGAATTTTATTGGCCGCTCTGTGTATCTCGAGACCTCGAGAGGAGGCCGCCGAGGGCTTTCTTTCGGCGGGCAACGAATGTGGCGGCGGAGTGCGCCACATGCGCACCGGATTTGCCGCGCGCCCTCTAGGGGCCCCCGCGCCCCCCCAGACGCCAGAGCGGCCAAGGACCCTCTGAGGCCAAAATCAGCCAAGAGAGGCCACAGAGGCGGCGGGCACAGAGAGTCAGAGTCAAACCCTCTGTGCCGCCAAGGCAGGGGTCCGACCCGTCCTCAGAGGGGGGTCTGAGGCCTCAGAGAGTGTACAACCCCCTAGTCCCAGCTCCCACCCCTTCAAGTTCCTTCACGTGAAAGTATGACACGTTCGAAATACGAGAAGCGGCTATGGCATTACGGCTATGGCATAGCGCTTACATTACGGCTAGGGGCATTCTTCTGTGGACGAAGGTGAGTGAGATTGCGGGTAGGGAGCTCGGCAGCCGTGAGCTGCTCGACGCCAACAGTGGGCCACCAACCCATGGCGGTGAATCAATCGAGCCGATCTGGTTGGCCAGCACAAAGCCACCCTTGTCGATCCCACTGTACGTCGTGGTCATCGCGCTTGCTTGCCTTTTGGCACTTGTAGCGAGCGCACATGGTGCGGTGCGCGTACCTGAGCAGGCGGTGCGCGCCGCACGTGGCGCAGGGGCCCTGGGAGTAGGGCGCGCACGGCATTGACGCGGACTCAGGTATTTCTCGGGTATACCCTGTTTTTTGCAGGTATACCGGGTTTTACCCGGAGGGGGCTTGTAACGCTTGTTTTGGGACTGCCGTTCAACTGTGTTAACACCGACCTTTGCGCCAAGTGTTGACACGATCTGTAGTCAGTGCTGCCCCTGAGGTGTGTTAACGTTAACGCACCAGCCCTGATCTAGGCCACCTTTTGCGCAAAAGGTGGCCTAGTTGGTCGAAGCGCCGACCTTTAGGTGCAGAAGGTGGCCTAGTTGGTCGAAGCGCCGACCTTTAGGTCTAACATCTCTGACAGCCCGACAGCGCGTGTCTGGCAGAGTCTGACAGCAGAGTCTGCCATGCGAGACGATGATCCCGTGTGCTGTCTCAGACACCCAAATCTGACAGCCCGTCACGCGTGCGCCCCTCGCCGTCGACCCGAACGGCCCGTCGCCCCCTTCGGCCCGCTTCGGCCCCCTCCGCCGCGGCGACTCGACCCCACCGATCGCGCGCGGCAGTCATGGTTGGCACGCCGCACGACCCCACCCTTAGGCCGCCACCCAGGGTTCGAGGCGTCAGGGGGTAGGGTAGGGGCTCGCCTACCCTACCACACCCCCTGATTTGGGCGTGTAACGGACGTCCCGTGGCCGACCCCCCTACCCCCCTACCCCTCCCCCCTGCGTGTGCTCGAGACCTCGAGAGAGAGAGTATGCACATTCGATGCACATACACATGCACCGGACCGGTGCGGTGCTCGCCTGGCTCTCGCGTGACGTGGCGGCGGAGTGCGCCACATGCACCGGATTTGCCGCGCGTGCTTGATCCCCTGTCGCCACGGAGGGTGAACCTTCTTTTCTAGACCGGAAGGATTGAGAGCAGCCTCGCTCTCAATCCTAGAAGTCGAAGGATTGTGAGCAGCACTCCTCGCAATCGTAGCATCTCTGTGCGATTGCTAGCACCCACGCTCGCAATCCTACATCTTCTAGGACTAAGAGCAGCTCCGCTCCCAAGGTGACTGGTGACGCCTACGACTACTACCAGCGCGCTCGCAATCCGAGCAAAGTCTAGGATTGCGAGCAGCACTGCTCGCAATCCTAGCAACATGCCTCCGATTGCGAGCAGTAGCGCTCGCAATCCTACATCTTGTAGGACTATGAGCGGCGGCGCTCACAATCGTACCCAA
>NW_005199770.1:817634-819498 GCF_000372725.1 Emiliania huxleyi CCMP1516
GATAGCGCTACTGCTCGAAATCGGAGGCATGTTGCTAGGATTGCGAGCAGTGCTGCTCGCAATCCTAGACTTTGCTCGGATTGCGAGCGCGCTGGTAGTAGTCGTAGGCGTCACCAGTCACCTTGGGAGCGGAGCTGCTCTTAGTCCTAGAAGATGTAGGATTGCGAGCGTGGGTGCTAGCAATCGCACAGAGATGCTACGATTGCGAGGAGTGCTGCTCACAATCCTTCGACTTCTAGGATTGAGAGCGAGGCTGCTCTCAATCCTCCGGTCTAGAAAAGAAGGTTCACCGCCACGGAGCCCGAACCAACTCTCCGACAAGACCGGGCCGAGCGAACCAATACGAGGACAATAGACCTACCAACATCAACACCGACCACACCAACATCAACGACCCACCGCCATGCAGGACTCCACAAAGGATCTCGTGGATGACCTGTTTGCCCGCCCAGCCGAGCCCGCCGCGGCCCCTTCGGTGGCAGCGGCTCCTCTCGTCGACGCTCTCTTTGGCGCCTCGGCCAGCACCGTCGTCTCGACCCACTCTCTGCGCGACAATGTCTTTGGCGAGCTCACCGCACCCCCTCAGAGCCGCACCGCCACGGCGACACCGGCGGCGGCGGCGGCGGGCGGCGAGGCGAGCGGCGCCGGGCTGTGCCAGCACCTGCTCTTTCTCGTGCACGGGATCGGCGAGCACCAGGACTTTTTCGACGACAAGGTGGTGTCATGGGACGGGTCCGAGGGCGGCGTCGGAGGCAACCACGAGTTTCGCGAGCTGCTCGCCTCCCTCGCCTCGTCACGCCTGACGCACGCGCCGCTGTCGCTGCTCGTCTCTTCGGTCGAGTGGCACTCGGCGCTGCGCGCGGACGGAGACGTCAGCTCTGGCGGAGAGAGCGGCTCCGACGCGCTCGTCAACGCCGTCTGCCCGCCCGGCGTGACCGGGCTGCGCTCCTTCACGCGTGACAATGTGATGGACGTGCTCTACTACACGTCGGTCGCGCACGCGCAGCTGATCGTCGACACCGTGGCCGACCGGATCCAGAAGCGGTGGAGTGCGCTCTGCCGCGAGCGGCCCGGCTGGTGCGGCTCGGTGCACCCGCCTCGCTCACTCGCGCTCGGCCGCTCGTGTGAGCGATGAAGACAGCTCCCCTCACTTGACCGATAGGTGCACCTCTTCGGCCACTCCCTCGGCTCGCTCATCGTGAGCGACATGCTCATGCACCAAGGCAAGTGCTGGCACGGCGTGCGCTACCCGACCTTCCCCTTCCCGGTGACGAACGTGTACGTCTGCGGCTCTCCCGCGCCGCTCTTCTTCGTCGCCCGCAAGCAGGTGACGGCGGTGCAGGCGGCAGACGCGGCCGAGGCTGCGCCGCCGACGGAGATGCCGTGCCGTGCCTTCTTCAACTTTGTGAACTCGATGGACCCGGTCGCGCACCTCTTCCGCCCCTTCCTCTCGCGCGCAGAGGGCGAGCGCGCTCCTAGAGCCGTCCTCTTCCCAGACCTGCCCGAGACCTGCCCGAGAGCCGTCCGAGAGCCGTCCCTCACCCTCGCTGCCTGCAGGCGGTGCGCCGTCTCTCCGCTCGGCAGTCACCTTCAAGAGTCTGCACGAGGCGCAAAAGGCGCCGCCGCCGCCCGCAATGCTGCCGGCGGCGGGCAAGCTGCTGCCGGCGGGCGGGTCGGCGAAGCAGCTGCTCGCCGCACTCAAGGAGGTGGAGGCGGCGCGCGCCTCCGTCGACCACCACGTCACTCCGCAGGCGGCGACACTTCCGAGACGCCTCCGAGACACCTCCGAGACACGTCCGCTTCCGAGGCGCCTCCGAGGCCCTCCGAGGCGCCTTCCGAGACCCCCCCCCCCCCCCCCAGAAAA
>NW_005199770.1:820315-823337 GCF_000372725.1 Emiliania huxleyi CCMP1516
AGCGCGGGACCGCCGTGCCTTCGCTGGCGGGCGCGCCAGAGCGGCCCGCAGAGGAGGATCGGAGCCCGGGGCAGCCGCCGAGAGGCGAGGCTGCGAGCAGCGACAGCGAGGCGGCCGAGTCGGAGGCTGCGGCCGAGGCGGCGGACACGGCGGCGGAGGGGGAGGGGGGTGGAGAGGCGGAGGGGGGTGGAGAGGCGGAGGGGAGTGGAGCTACAGAGGCGGAGGCGGACGGGGGTGGAGAGGCGGAGGCGGAGGGGGCCGGAGGGGCGTCGGGGGGTGCCGCGGGGGCGTCTGAGGCGGTCGACGCTGGCGGGTCGAGGGGAGAAGCGTTGGCGGCGGCGACAGGGCTCGGGCGGCTCGTGCTTGGGGAGGCGGGGGTGGAGGCGGAGGCGGAGGCGTCGGACGCGGAGGCGAAGGGGGGGTCGGAGGTGGAGGCGGAGGCGGAGGGGCAGCTAGAGACGTCGGAGGACGGGTACAAGAGCGACGATGAGGCTGCGGACTCGGACCACCCCGGGCCAGCCGGCGTGGAGGCTGCGGCGGCGGCGGTGGCCGCGGAGGTTGCGGTCGCCGCCCAGGCGGTGGCGTCGGCGGGGCCGGCGGCAGCTGCCCCGCTCACCCCACCAAACGCGAAGCGCGCCGGCCCCGGCCGCTGGTTTAGCCGTCGCGCGCCTTCGCCCGCAACTGCGGATAGCAAGGCGGCGGAGGCGGAGGCGGCGGCGCCTCCCCGAGAGGGAGCAGCGGCGGCCCCGCTTGCGGCGCAGTGCAGCACGCTCGTGACGGAGGTGCCTGGCCTTGCGAGGGCGGTGCCTGTGCTCCGCGGGGCCGCCGTCCCGAGACGCGTCCGCCGTCGACTAGGTGATGGGCGATCTGCACACCAGCCCCGGAGCGTCACGCAGCTCGCCGTCGGCGCGCTCTCCTTCCGCGGCGCGAGCCAGCCTCGCGCCCGCCGTGAGGTCGGGCAAGGCTGCCCGCCCGGCCGGGCGGCTCGAGACACACCCGTGACACGCCCGCGACACGTCCGTGACGCGTCCTTAGGCCTCTGCCCGCCGCAGCTCTGCGCCGGTGCCGAGCGCGCCGCGGGGCAGGGAGGAGCTGCGTGGGCTGTTTGGCGCCGTCAAGTGCGGCCCGCTGCAGAAGCGCGGCCAGGGCGCCGTCGCGAGGTGGAAGACGCGCTGGTTCGTGCTGCACGAGGACGAGCTCGCCTACTACTCGCGCGGCCTCGCCGCCGCCCCGCCCCGCTTCGTCGGCGCCGCAAGCCGCGCGACCCTCCGGCTGCACAAGCCGCCGCAGGGCGCGACGGCGCGAACCATGACGACCCGCAACCTCTCGTGGGCGTTTGGCGACGGCCACGCGGTGTTCCTGCGCGCGCCGGCTGACTCCCTCAAGCTGTGGATCGACGCTTGCGAGGATCGGCGCATGCCCGTGCAGCGGAACTTCTCTGCCACCGACTGACGGAGACGTGCCGGGGGAGGCGACGCCGCCGTGGTGGAAGAGGGGGTGGCGAGGGAGTTCGACGGCGGGTCTGTGTGGCGAAGGGCGGACGGCGAATGCCGCCGCCGAGCCAGTCGCGGGCGTGGCACCTAAAAAAGGAGGAGGTGCCCTGCCCTTCTCGCGCGTGTTTGTGTGTCGCGTTTGAGGGACAGAGGAGGAGAGCAGAGATCAAATCGTGTGGTGGAGATGTGAGACAGGGTGTGTGCTGTGGCTCTTTTTCAAACGACGGGCTGTTCAAAACACGAAAAGAGGGAGGCCCACGCACGGGAGAAGAAGAATCGTGACGCATCCTATGGGTCGTCCAGAGTATCGACCTCTGGCGAGTCAGCCAGCCCCACTTTGAGGGCGCCATGAAGTACAGCGATCGCCAACTCGCTGGCCTCTCCGCAGGCCCCCCCGACCGCGTCGAACTCATCGGCGCGGGCTCTCTCGGCTACGGGACCGGCCCCAGCTTCGGCTGAGGGCTAACAAGCTGCCGAGCCCAAATCACTGTGAGAGTCGTGATTTCTTGTTGGTTAATAAAAATCTCTCTCGCACGGGAACAAAAAAAGCCCCACCCCCACCCCCGGCGCGTGGGAGGGTGTGGACAGAGTCAGAGAGAGAGAGAGAGAGAGAATGTTGAAAACCAGAGAGAGAGCCCCTCGAAAATCGCGGTCAGGCTCTGCGCTGGTAAAAAAATAAACACGGCGCGTCACACAAGGTCAAAACGAGGCGGTATCCATCGAGGTACATCACCAATCCTCATCGCTCGCCCCGAGTGCCCGCATCGCCGCGCGCCTGCGGCGCCTGCCCCCGCCGCCACCGCCTCTCACGGCCCTCAGGGCCCACATAATCGACGCGCGCCGTGCGCCCCACCACACGCGGCCGGCGTCGGCGCCGCCCCCGCTTCCGCGTTGTGCTCCCTACCAATGCACCTCTCCTCGTCGCAGCACAAGCTCATCATGACCTCCACGCAAAAGAGCGGCTGGGCACTCAAGTCGCACCGCGGCAAGTCGTTCTGCAAGCGCCAGGTGACACGATCTCCAGAGCGTTTCTGATCGCCCGCGCGCGCTCGGGAGGGAGGGCGGCCGCATCGCGCGAGGAGCCCCCGCCCCCGACCCGCCGCCCGCTCCCGTCCTGCAGGAGAAGCGCTTCTTCGTGGTCGAGGGCAACTTCGTCTCCTACTACAAGAACGGCAACAAGTCCAACCGCACGGTGCGGTCTGCGCGTGGGCAAGGCCCCGCCAAACCGCGCGTCTCAAGCTCCCCCTCCTCCCGCAGGGCAAGTTCGACATGCGCACCATCGTCAGCCTCTCCTGCCCCGAGTCCGGCGAGCACGTCGGTGCGCCCCCGCCCCCCTCCTGGCCCCCCTGCACCTTCCCTCCCTGGTCAATCCCCCCCCCCCCCCCCCTCTCTCGCCCCCCCACACAGGCTGCCACGTCCTCATCAAGCTGCAGAGCAAGACGATCGCCGTCAAGTTCGAGGACGACCAAGAGGGGTGGATGGCCTGCTTCTGCTCCGCCGTCGCCCTCGAATGCATCAAGTGCGCGACT
>NW_005199770.1:823744-876525 GCF_000372725.1 Emiliania huxleyi CCMP1516
CATCTCCGCCACCTCCTCCCTCGGCACCACCGCCACACCCCGCCCCGCCGAGCCGGAGCCTCCGGAGCCGGTGTCCACCTCGTACCGCGACGAGCCGTCGCCAACGCCCGCGCCGTCGCCCGCGCCCGCGCCCGCGCCCGCGCCCGCGCCGGAGCCGGAGCCGGCGCCCGCGCCGGCGTCCTACGAGTCCAAGCCCGAGGATCCGCCGGCGCCGGTGTCGACCTCCGCTTCGACCGTCTACGAGGCGGAGAAGAAGAGCGGCATCTTCGGCACACTCGGCAAGGGCATCACGTCGCTTGCTCACGCCGTCGTCCCGACGCCCAAGAAGGCGCCGCGCCGCGATAGATGGACAGATGCGCACTCCTCTTTGCTCGAAGCGGTGCCCCCTCTCTGGGGATTCTCGAGTCGGCAGAGGCCTCGTGTCGGCCTTCTCCCACACACACCCCTCTCCCCACCTGCTCCACCCGCTCCACCACCCCTCACCCCCCGCCGCAGGACTCGGTCCGCGAAGAGAAGAAGGAGTCCCGCCGCGAGGAGGAGGAGCCAGTGGCGCCGCCGGCGGACGAGGTGCCGGAGGGAAGCCCGGAGGAGAACCGCAAAGTGTGGTTTGAGTATGCGGTGGCGACGGGCGACTACACCCTCGCAAACGAGCTCTGGGTCACACCCGAGGAGAAGGCGATCTGCGACGGCCTCAAGACGCCCGCGCCGGCCGGCGAGGTTGACGTCGAGGAGGCTCGCTGCGCGTGGCTCGACTACCACATCGCCGAGGTGCGGCACGGCCGGACGCCACCCCCACCCACCCACAATGGCCCCCCCCCCCCCCCCCACACACCACAATCATAACCACCACCACCACCACCACCACCGCCGCCACCACCACCCCACCCACGCCACGCCAGGCACTGCCTCACACGCGCGCCGCCCTTTCCGCCCCCGCCCCGCGCAAGACCGGACTCCCTTGCGCGCGCTGCTCCGACCCCCCCCCCGCCCCCCCTTTCCTCCTCCCCCAGGGCGAGTTCGGCAAGGCGGAGGAGATGTGCGTCGGCCCCGAGGACTTCGCAAAGGTGAGCGCCGCGCAGGACGCCGCGCGCACGGAGTGGCGCGACTACGAGATGTCTTGCGGCAACTACAAGACGGCGATGAGCTACTCGGTCACCGACGAGGAGATCGCAGAGTGCGAGCAGGCGAGAGACGTGCCGGGGGGGGAGAGAGGCCGAGACGCGCCGCAGTCAGAAGGGGAGCCGCCGGAGCCGCGCCAAAGACGTGCCAGAGAGAGCGCCAGAGATGAGCGGGCGAGGGGTGCGCACGCGCGGCACCCCACACCATGACACCGCGACGTGCCTGACACCGCGACGTGCCCGTGGCTCCGCTCTTGGCATAGGCGATGTTTAAGAAGGAGTGCGAGACGGGGAGCTACAAGAAGGCGCTCAAGCAGGCGAAGACGCCGGAGCAGGTGGCGGAGGTGGAGAAGTACCAGGAGGCGGGGCGCGTGGCGTGGATGGAGTACCACGCCGCGTGCGGCGACACCAGCGCCGCCCTCAAGTACGCCGTCACGGACGAGGAGGAGGAGAAGTGCAAGCAGGCGCTGGCCTCTCCCCTCCCCAGCCCCCCCCGCCCCTCTCCCCCCTCTGGCACAGCCCCCTCACCCGTGCGCCGTGATCCGCCGACAGGCTGGCATCGACAAGTGCGAGTCGAACCGCAAGGAGTGGCTCGCGTTCTACACCGAGAAGGGCGACTACAGGAAGGCGGAGGAGTGCTGCGTCGAGCCGGCAGAGTACGAGGCCGTCGCCGCAAAGAAGGAGGAGGACCGCAAGGCGCGCAGCGCGCGAGCACGCGCGCCTCTCCTCGGCGCACTTCGGGCTCACCTCGGCGCGCTCCCTCTCCCCTCAGGCGTGGCTCAAGTACGCGATCGAGACTGCCGACTACAAGAGCGCCGAGCAGTACGCCGTCGACGAGGCCGAGGCGGCGGAGGTGGCCGCGTCCAAGGCTGCGTACCCCGAGGTGTGCCGCAGCCAGTGGCGCGTCTACTACCTCGAGACGAAGCAGTACAAGAAGGCAAAGGACTGCTCCGTCACCCCGGAAGAAGTCGCGGAGTGCGAGGCCGCCGAGGCGCGGGGCGAGGGCGGTGTCCGCGCGGCGCAGACCGGACACGTCCGTGACGCGTCCGCGACGCTGGCGCGGCCGTAGGCTGGGTCCGAGGAGCAGTCGCGGACGGAGTGGAAGGCCTATTACGTCGAGACGACCCAGTACGAGAGGGCCATCGGCATGTGCATCACGCCGGAGGAGGAGGCGGAGGTGGGCGCTCCCCCGCCGCGCACACCGCGGCCCGCTGTAGTCTGCGAATGCCGCACAGCGGCATGGCCCCTCTCCACGCGCACCTCACGTCACATTCTCGCCGCGGCGGCAGGTGGACGCCTCGTTCGAGGCGGTGCGGCAGGCGCACGTGGCGGAGCTGAAGAAGAAAGGCAAGTACCACGAGGCGAAGAAGTACGCGCTGTCGGACGAGGAGGTCAAGGCGTGCGACGAGGAGGAAGACGCCAACCAGGAGGTGTGCCGCGTCGAGTGGTACAAGTACCACCTCGAGTGCGGCAAGTACAAGGAGGCGAAGGCCCTCGCGGTGCGCGCCTGCCGCCACTCCCCTCCTCGCGCGCCGACACGCCCCCCTCCCCCCCCCCCCCCCCTTTTACCCGCGGTCACCCCCCCCCCCCCCTCACCCCCCCCCCCCTCCGCCAGGTCACGCCCGAGGAGGACGCCGAGTGCGATAAGGCCGAGTCCGAGCAGCTCGAGACGAACCGCACCGCGTGGCTCGGGTACTACCAGGCGGCTCGCTTTGCGGATCTCGGCGGGATCTCGGCGGGATCTCGGCGGGATCTCGGCGGGGTCTCGGCTCACCTGCTCGGCTCTCGGACGCTACAGGAGATCGGCGACTACACGAGCGCGAAGGCCCTGTGCTGCTCCAAGGAGGAGGACGAGGAGTGCAGCAAAATCTTCGATCAGTACCGCAGCGAGTGGTTGCGCTACGCCATGGACAACAAGGACTACGCGCTGGCCAAGAAGTACTCCGTCACCCCCGAGGAGCTCGCGGCGTGCGAGGCGCTCAAGTGAGCGCACGGCAGGCGCTCTGCCCTGGGCTCTCTCGAGCATGGAAGGGCGCCGGCAGCCCCTTCCCCGCCCGCCTCGCGTCGCTGCGGCGAGCGTGCGAGGGGACTGATGTTGGGACTGACGAGACGCTGACGGGCGTGTGCGGGCGTTGGTATCTATTCTGCGCTGCGCGGCGGCGAAGCCGATAGCCTGGGTGATGCTCCGATAAACCCGCCGGATCTTCGACAAAAGCAGGGACATTTCTTTTTTTGGAAGGGTAGGTGTGAATACAGCTTTCTGGTAGGGTTACATCGACGAACTATGCGGCAATCGACTGGGGGGCAGCCCCCCAGCACATCCCGCACAGAGACCTGGATGTAACCCGATTGTGAGCGTGAGTGAAACCGCCGATGCGATTGCTCATTGCTCAGTCAGTGACCGACAGTCAGTCGCAGCAGACTTTGACGATTGGCGGCCTCGCGCCCTCAGTCGCCCTCCTCTACTAACGGCCCTGCCCCAGCCCAGATGCCTCATCCAGGGTGGTGCAACCACTCGCGCAGGGAGGGAGAGACAGTCGGCGATCTGCGCCGCGCAGATGAGCTCCGCCTCGTCTGCGTCGAGGACGTCCACCGCAGGGCTATCATAGCGCCATATGACGCACTGCCTGTTGTTCATTACTTCGCAGGTGCCAACGTCGAGGACAATCTCACTGGTGGCGGCTGCACTCCCGGCCGGCGGTAGGAGAGATGAAGGCTAATGTACTTGGCAGTGTACGGGGCCTTCCGGCGTGAACAGTGCCCCGGGACGAAAGAGGAGGCGACGTCTCTCTCGTCCACGAGCGCCTCGATGTGCGCATCGACGGTGTAACCAGCTTTGAGAGACGGGAACGAACGGCGGTGAATCGCCGACAGGTGCGCCTTCGTTCCTACCACCACTCCCACCACCGCCAGCTCCGCCGTGGACCTTGCCGGGCCCTCTGATGATGTAGTACCGTGGAGCAGCTAGTCCGAGCCGTTGTTGTACTCTGCTGTGGCGCCAGCTCGGTGTACAATACGGACGAAGACGGCCACAGCAACGGTGTAACCAGCGCGAGCAGGCAGCGCGAACCGCTGTGCCTCGGCGCGCCGGCCGCCGAAATCCTCTAATAAGAGTTCTTTGGCATAGGGGAACCCCAACCCTAAATTTTCTTCGCCTGCGGCGGGCCATCACTTGGATTCGCTGCTTTCGGATTCATTAGCTCTTTCGCACGCCTTTATCCGTCACTCCCCCGAAGATTGGAGGTGTTGATTTATGCACAAATCTATGTGTTGCGAGCGCTAGATGGCGAAATTTTCTTCGCCTCCGGCGGGGCCGCTCGCCGCGGGGCTAGAGAGGGACTTTTGTCGATGTCGGCTAGAAGTGCTGCACCTTTTTGAGAATTTCACCCGCCTGATGTCGCGGCTAGAGACCGTGTGTAGGAGGGCGGGCCTACTTGTACTTTTGTATGAGATAAAAAAGTGCCAATGCCTGATGATACATAAACAGTCGAGCGTAGCCATCGTACCAAGTACCATCTACCAACACCACAATTTACGCTCGACTTACCGCACGGCCACGGGGCTCGCTATCCCAGTCGGGCACGCCACCACCTCCGGCCCTCCCCGGACCCCGAGAGGCCCAACCCCGCGCACTGGCCACTGCGCTCTGCGGCCGGCCCCAGCTCCGTTTGCACACGAGCGCCAGAAAAAAGAACCGAAACGATGCGAGACCGCACTCCTTGGAAGTGCTCCAAGTGTTCCAAAGTCGCACACGCCGCTCGATCGGACTCGGTCCACGACCGTCAGGCCTCTCGCGGGTCAGCAAAGGTCTAGCGGTGGTCTAGCCGGGGCAGCACTACGCATGGCTGTACACCTCCTGTACACTACGCCATACCTCAGTTGTTCTCCCAAGGGGGCTAGTACCTTAAGGTACTACAACAACCGAATCTTAGACCACGCGATTGTTGAACGCCGCGCCAAGCCCGTAGATGTCGCGAAGCTGCTGCTCAAGAACTGCAATCTCGGCGTGCAACGCACTCGTGCGGTCGGCGAGGTGACCATCCGAAGGGCCGTCGGCGCGGTGTCGCCTAGCCGTCGCGCGCGCGTCGAGCAGCTTGCGCAGCTCGTCGGTGTGGCGCTGTACATTCTCCCGCCGCAGGTTCACCAACCCCGGCGCGGTGTCGCCTGGCCCGCGAAGGCGGCTCGCCATGCAGAGCCAATCGTCCGCTAGCAGCCACAGCTGCAGCCGTTTCGCGTCGACGATCGCGCTCGCCGCGGCCTGCTCGGCCTGCTCGGCCAATGCGGCGTCGGTGGCGGCGGCGGACAAGGAAGCGTTGAGTGCCCTCCATCGCGTGTAGGCCTCTCGAAGCCCGGGAAGGAGAGCGAGGTCGTTAAGGTTGAGATGCACCGCCAGAAATCCAGCCGCGCAGCGCGTTAGCTCACGCTCTCGTTCTTCTGCACGCTCCGCATCGCGATGCACTTGGAGCTCGCGCGCCGCGTCAGCTGCTCTGTGGTCGCTGCTGAGGCCGACAAGCGCAAAAGCGCGCACCAGCCGGTCGAACGGGAAACGCACTGCTGGCAGCCGCGCGATCATGTCGTCCAGCCCACGCTGCTGACGAAGCTGGGCGAAGGCGCGCCGGTGCTCCTCGTCGTCCTCCCATTCGTCCTCGCCACCCGAGTCCTCGCCGGAGTCGCCTCCATCCTCGTGTTGTGCCCGGCGAAGCCGTCGCCGCTCGCGCTCGTCTGGCTGGTAGTGTGTCAATGTCGCGCCTATGCAAGGGGCGAGGGCAGATGAGAGGGCGAGAGGACGCAAGAGGGAGTGGGGCGCGCACGGCACCGGCAGCAGCGATCTGCGCGCGCACATCGTCATCGTCGGGCGGAGCGGATGGGCCTGCGTGCGCGCTGGGGCCCGCGCTTGCACTGGGGCCCGCTCCGCTGCCGGGGACGGCGCGGGCGGCGAGTTTGGCCTCTGCGCGCTGCAGGAAGGCTGCAACGTCGACGCCGCCCTGCGGGCAGGTGCCATGCGAACGGACGACGACGCAATCCGTCTGGAGGCAGACGTAGCAGAAACGCGCCATGCACCTGAGGAGAGGAGAGCGGGCTCAAGGAGTAGAGGATGAAGCGGGTTTGGTCGCTTTGCACTCACTTGGAGCACTGAGTCGAGTTGCAGCCACTCGACATCATGACCGGAGCGAGGCAGCTCGGGCAAACCTTGTGATGAACGGGTTCCGAAGGTGGCGCCGCAGGTGCGCCGGGTGGAGCGCTGGACGAGCTACCTGCACTGCCGTCACTGCCATCGACGCCACCGACACCGCCGCCGCTGTCGGCTGGCGGAGGAGCTGCAGCCGTGGTCTCTGACTCTGGCGCCGCACCCTCCTCCTGCACTGTGGGCTCTGCCGCCACCGCCTCGGCCGCCTCCGCGTCCGACGCCGCGTCTGCGTCCGCCGCCGCGTCCGCCTCCGCCTCCGCCTCCGCAGCGGCCGCGGGCCCGTTGAGCGCCGACGACGGCCCAGTGAGCATTGCCACCTGGAGTGCCTCAAAAGCAGCGCCACCGCCGCCGCGTCCACCGCCGCCTCTTCCACCGCGTCCACCGCCGCCGCCACCTCCGCCGCGCCCTCCTCCGTCGCCGCCGCCGCCACCACCTCCGCCGCGCCCGCCTCCGCCTCCGTCGTGACCCTCTCCCACGCGCGCCTCCGCCTGCACCAGTTGAGCGGCCTCGAGCACCCGCCGCGCAGATTGCGGCAGTGCGGCGAGCAAAGCGTGCGCATCGAGCGCTTGCAGCTCCTGGATGTCAAACGCTCCTTCTCTGGCCGGGCGGTGGAGCTGGAGGTTGCACTGGGAGAGCATGTCCCAGACGTGCCGGTCACCACCCGCGGCCTCAGCCTCGGCCTCTGCGATCGTCGCGCGATGTCTCATGCCCGTCGAGCGATGTGTCATGCCGTCGCAGACCGAGCGCAGCAGGTTCAGCCACGGACCTGCCGACTCGGCAGCATCGCTGATAGTGGCCATCGGTGCGATGAAATGATCCTGCCATTGGACCACGCGCAGGCACGGCAGCGGGAAGTGCGCGTCCTTGCCACAGAGTAGACAGTAGTGCGTGCCGCACTCGCAGCGGAGATTCACGCAGCCAGGGGCAGCCGGGCGGTTGAATTTTGGGCAGCTCGGGCAGCGTCGGTAGTTTCCGTCTGCGTCCAAGGAGGTGGCTGCATCGGCGGCTCGGAGGAGCTCTGCGTCCGCCTCGTCGAGAGGCAGCAACCCAATCTCCTCCTCCAGCACGCCCACACACGCACCGCCGTCGCACGCTTTGCCGCCCAGCTGCGCGCAGGTGAAGGGCGGCCTGTCGGTCGCAACACCGTCGCTAGGGTGGAGCACCGACTGGAGGAAGCCGGCCAGGCACTCGGTACAGACGGCGTGCTGGCATGAGAGCGTGAAGTATACCTCGTTCTCGTTGCTCGAACAGCACACGAGGCACTCGAGCGACGCGCCGCAACGCTGCCGCTTACTGGAGAGCAGGCGGTCCAGATCGCCCTCGTCGTACCAGGCCTCAAAGACTTTGGTCACGTCCCACGGTGGCCGCGTGCGCCGCAAGAGCAGCCTCGCAGTCTCCTGCTTCACGTCTAGCGTGTCCATGACCTGCTTCGCCTTTTTGGCTTGCGCCGCCCGCAGCGCGTCAACATCGAGACACGTGGTGGTGTCCGAGCCGACGCGGCGGATGGGGACATCGTCGCAGTCAGCAAACGCTGCCTCGTCAATAGAGCCAGCGCTCGTCCCAGACACGTCGCGCCGCGGCTTCTTCTGCCCCGGCACAGCCGAGGCCATCTCCTTGCGATGCGCACGCCGCTCGAGGAGGCGGGGCTGCGCGGTCCTGCGCTTGGGTGCTGCAGCCAGACCAATCTAATTCTTTTTCTTCTTTTTCTTTCTAGAACTCTTCCAGAAAACAAGGGATCAACAAGCTGTACGCGCTGTCGGTGCGGAAAAGCGCGGTGCCACAGAGTTTGGCCCACTCCATTCCCCGACGCTCGCACCTGCGCTTCGACCTTCGTCAGCGTCTCACCTCACGCCACGTGCACCTCAAACCACCCCGTGACCGGTGCACGGCAGATTGGGCACTTCTCCAACCTTGCAGAGCACCGGCCGCAAGCGCACTGGTGGCCACACGGCGTCGCTAGGTGGGATTTGGGGTTGGTGAAGCAAATGATGCACGTGGTCTGGCCGCCAATCGTAGACTCTGCCGGCGGTCGGCCCGTTTCGAAGTTGGCGTCCGCCAGCGAGATGGCTCCTGATTGTGGTGGCAGCTCGCTATGGGACACGCTAGGTGGAGGGGCGGCATCAGGTTGCTGTGTCTCAGCTGGCGGCTGCGCCGCCGCCGCCTCCATCGCCACCCTCTCCGCCGCCACCTGCTCCGCCTGCTCCGCCGCCGGTTGCTCCGCCGCCTGTGCCGCCACCGTCGCTGCTGCCTCCCGTGCCGCCTCCCTCCCCGCCCCCGCTTCTTCCGCCGCCGCCTCGCCTTCGGCGCTTGGCGTTGATACAGAATGCCCCTCCGCCTTCTTGCGCCGCCGCCGCTCGCGCTTCTGACGCTCGCGCTCTGCCGCCTCCGCCGCCTTCGCCTCCCGTTGCTGCTGCCGTTGCTGCATCGCCTGCTGCTGCGTTGCCGCCTGACGCGCCCTTGCCGCCGTCGCAAGCGGAGCGAGAAGATACTTTCTGAGCGGAGCGATAACCACTGGAGTGACAAAGTACCACGAGAGCGGAGCGCCCACATACTCCACGAGCCATCCCGCAAGGCTGAAAGCGGCTTGCTCGATGCATCTCTCGAATTGAGCGTTTCGCTCACAGAGCTTACGGCGTCTCCCACCTAGGACGGCGAATTCCGCGCCATTCATGAGCTTCTCGAAGACGTAGAAGGAAGACACCGCGAATAGCAAGGCCACGCACACGTATATCAGCCCCTGTATCAGTCCGTACCCGCTCACCCACTCCAAAAGCAGCCGAAAGATGCTGGTTATCCCACCCTCGCTCCACGTGCTGACTATCAAGGGTGCTATCGCATGGACGTACTCCTTTCCATACAGTAGCCACGAAGTGAGGAGAATGAAGAAGCAGACAAGCACGCTTCTCCCCGGACCCTGGGGGGAGATAGAGCTCATTCACTAGTAGAAGCGCTAAGAGCACGAGGGGGGGTATAAAATAGTCCACCCCAAGCTGTTGCCCAAGCTTGGAAAAGACAAACTCCAAGCTGTTGTTTGACAGCGACGGTATCTCCTGCACAAAGCCATCCGAGGGCGCCGACCCCGTCAGCGATGGAGTTGGCCGCACAACGCTCTCTGAGGGCTCCGCCCCCTTCCCCAATGCGGCTGTGTGAAAGGCGTCGGCTGTGACCATGAATGTCGTTGGCGGAGGCTCCGCGAGGCCCTCTGGACTTTTCTTTGATGGCGATGGAGCTGTCGCCACAAGTCTCTCCGGGGGCTCCATCCCCATTGCGGCGTCTGGGGGTGGAGCCCAGACAGCCGTCCCCAGCCCAAAAGCAACAGTCGCGCATATAAGGCCGTCGATCCACACCCGCAATTTTACCTCGTTGCCTTCACGCACACACTGATAGGGGAACCCGCCAAGCCGCCCGTTCACGTACGAAGCCATTCTCCCGCAAGCCCTGCACATGCTCTGTCGACTAGATATCCTCCAAACCGAAGTCAACCTTTGCCGCAAGTAAAAACAAAGAGCGCCGGGACGCGGAGTTCGGCACGCCCCTGTGTGCCAGTCGGTGACGGGACAGGGCGGCAGCGGTGCACTTTGAGCAGAAAAAACAACGCAAAAAATAAAACCGATGGCGGGAGTTGTTCGCCCATATTTTTGCGACAGCCCGCAAGCAGTGTGCGACGGCGCTTGCTGCTGCAGGCTCTCGCCCAAGCCCCATGGACGGGGCTCGCGAGTGTCTCGACATGCCGCTGCGCGTCGGCCTCACCGACGGCAGGGTCATCTACGGCCGCTTCGCCTGCCTCGACAAGCAGCAGAACCTGCTGCTCTCCGAGGCGCGTGAGACGCGCAAGCTGGGCGGCGGCGCTGCAGACAACGGCGTGAGCGAGCGGCACCTGGGCACAGTGCTGGTGCCTAGGAGATGGGTGACGAGCTGTCATACCGCGGTTGTTACGTAGATCAACGCGGCTGTCGCTATGTCTAGATGCGAACGGACAGCTCACTGTATGGAGATGTGTCCTGTTGGTTAGGGTTATATTCGCGCGCGGCGAAAAGCACAATGTATGCATGTGCCGGCGCAACTCGGAGTTCGCTCGGAACTCGTCTGGAGAAGTGAGCTGCACTCAGGTGCGCGCGCGCACACACCGCACAGTCACAGAGAGAGAGAAATCACAGTACACAGAAAACACGCAGTCCGCGAGTGTATGAATTGCACGACTTTGCGGGCACCACAGCGCGCACACGGCAGTCGGCAGAGAGAGAGAGAGTTGTACTGGCATATCGCAAAGGCCAGGGGGGACGCGTGGCTGTACTCAGCGCACGTCTCGACGTAACGGCGCGGAGGTGGACCGCAGATCTCCCTCCCGACCACAGCCGCGCTCCCTCACGGCACGCCGCGCGTGAGGATGCGTGCGCCGGCGGGCGGCACCATGCCGTCGCTCAGCTTCACGGTGCCCGCGTTGATGGCCTCGTGCAGCCTGACAATGTTCTCCTCGATCGAGTCGCGGTAGACGAAGCGCGTGACGAGCACGTCCTTGGTCTGGCCGAGGCGGTGGATGCGGCCGGCCGCCTGCACCTCGGCCGCCGGGTTGAAGGCGGGCTCGAAGAGGTAGACGCGGTTCGCGGATGTGAGCGTCATGCCGACGGCGCCCACCCGCAGCGTGACGACGAGCACCTGCTCGCGC
The DNA here is from genome assembly GCF_000372725.1 of Emiliania huxleyi CCMP1516. NCBI lineage: Eukaryota > Haptophyta > Isochrysidales > Noelaerhabdaceae > Emiliania > Emiliania huxleyi. The sequence goes on from NW_005199770.1 coordinate 834,717, forward strand.
GGGAGACAGAGAGACAGGGGTCGAACACCGCCGCTCGACCGGCTGCGGCGTGACATCGCCGCCGTCCGCCTTTGGGCCGGCGCTGCCCTTGCCGCGCCCCTGGAACTCGCGGACCGCGTCGTGGCGCCGCGCATTGTCCATCGCGCCGTGGATCTCGTAGACCTGGAAGGGAGGCTGGCCATGCGCCGCCTAAGGGCGTGTCCCGGACACGTCGTGGGCGTGTCCGCCGCGCGCGCGGCCGGCCGCGCGGCCAGCCGCCTGGCCGTGATGCTGCTTGAGCAGCGCGACGAGCGCGGCGTGCGTCTCGCGGTGGTGCGTGAAAACGACCGCCATGCAGTTGCGCTCCGCGTTGCGGAGCACGCGCAGGTCGGTGAGGAGCGCGCGCAGCTTGGTGCACTCGCTCAGCTTGGGCGCGTACTCGAACGTGTACTCGGTCCCCGCCTTCTTCGTCTTGTGGTACATGAGCAGCGCCTGCGGAGAGGGGATCGGAGGGGAGAGGCGGAAGTGGCGGCGGAGGTGGAAAGGCAGGCGGCGGCGGAGGTAACGGGGGGGGCGGGGGGGGGGAGGCGCCTGCGACTCGGTGAAGGCGCGCTCCTGGCCGGAGAACCTTGTCGCGGGGCAGGGAGAGAGGGTGAGAGACTGCAACACGAGGGCGGGAGCGGCACGGCCGCGCACTTGTAGATGTTGGAGCAAGCCTGCCGGCGGCAGCGCAGCGCCATCTCGAGGAAGAAGTCCTTGGCGCCCTCGCGTTCAATCTTCGGCACCTGGTTCGAGTCTTTCTCGGCGGCGAGGTCGTAGAGCGCGCGCTCGTTGGCCGTCATCTGCAGCCACACGACCTTGGTCTGCGAGGCGGGCAGCGAGAGCGCGGCCGAGCCCTTGATGACCTGCGCCTACAGGCGCATCCGAATCCCGCGTGTGCGCTCTGCACAGCCTCGCGTGCCGACCGCCTGGAGACGTCTCCTCCGCGCCTTCTTGTGCCGGATGCAGATCTGCTTCATCGCCGCGAGCAGCCCCGGCCCGACGCTCGCCGCGTGCAGCCGCAGCCCGAGCTCGGCGTGGCCGAGGAGGTGCGCGCCAAGCGACAGGTCCTCCACGCCGCGTGTGAGCGGCGTGCCGGTCAGCAGCCACACCCGGCCGGCGGAGCACTCGTAGTTCGCCTGCGCGGTCTGCCGGAACCCGCTCGGCGTCCAGGCGCCGCCGGCAGACCGCCACGGTCGGTGGAAGAGGAAGGCGTTCTTGACGTCGTCCGTGTGCACCTCGTCGACGACGATGCGGTGGAAGGAGTAGCCGAGCAGCTTGGCGGCCATGCCCGACGTGGTGAGGATGACGTCGGCGCTGGTGAAGCTCGCGAGCACCTTGGCCTGGCTCGCGGCCCAGACCGACGCCTTGTGCGCGCACGAGTGCCACGTGACCACCTTGAGGCCCGGCGCAAAGTCGCGGACCTCGTCGGCCCACTGCCCCAGCAGCGACACGGGCGCGATGACGAGCGTGGCGCGCAGCCGGATGATGCCCTCGCTGTAGCGCTGCAAGGCCTGGAAGCCGCCCTTGCACTCTCGGATCCACCCGTGAAGCTCCGGGTGGCGTGTGCTCACGAGAGTCGCCGGCGCCGCCCAGTCGCCCCACGCCCAGTCGTCCTCGCTCGCGTCGACCCAGATCTCGCGCTCCTCCTCGGTGGCCGCCTGCGGGGCGCGCTGTGGACGCGTCACGGACGCGTGTGACGGACAGACCGGTCGCTCCTCAGGGAGGCCACCTCGTCGAACCGCACCATCATGCCCTCGTAGTTGCTCCAGCGCACGACACCGAGCTGAGGGCACGCGGGCGCGGCCGCCTCCTGCGCCGCCGTCGCCTCGCCCCCCTGCGCGTACCAGACCGTGATCCGGACGCCGTCCGCGAGCATCGGCGCCGTCGCGCCCGCGGGCGGCGCCGGGTTCGCGAGGATGACGCTGAGGGCGCAGAGAGTCTTGCCCATCCCCACCTCGTCCGCGACGTAGCCGCCGCGCACGCCGACGGGCATCGGCGCCGTGCAGCGCTCGGGCCGCACAAAGCTGGTGCCGAGGCTCGACGGCTCCGCCGAGCGCTCGCGGTCGAGCATGAAGCCGATGGTCTGCTTCTGGTAGGTGCGCAAGCGGACGTCGCGGCGGAGCCCCGCGTGCTCCGAGGCCTCGTTGGCGTAGATGGACCCCTGCGTCACCGCGGCGAGGATGCGCTCGCAGCTCCACGCAGGCGCGCCGCTGCTGCTCCCCGCCGCTGCTGCGGAACGCGACGGCGGGGCGGGCGCGCGCAGCGCGGCTTGGGCGGCGAGGTCGGCCGCGGCCTGTGCCTCGCGGGCCTTGGCGGCGGCGGCGGCGGCGGCGGCGCGGGCGGCTTCGCTCGCCGCCTTGGCGCGCTGGCGCTGCCAGAAGGGGTCGGCGTGCCGTGCGCGGCAGTGCTCGCGCCACGCCTTGCACGACGAGACGACGGCGTCGCACACGTAGCAGAAGCAGAGCGTGCAGTGCTCCGCCTCGGAGCCGCGCTCAAAGCGGCAGACGACGCAGTTCTCGCGGGCGTGCGGGAAATCCTGGAGGGCGACGTGGCCCGTGCGGCCCACAAACTGCACGTCCTCCTCCGCGCCAGCTGTTGCTGCCGCGCCACCCGTGGCCGCCTCGGGCGCCGGAGCGGGCACCTCCTCGACCTCGTCGTCGTCGTCGCGAGCGACTGGACGCACCTTGCGCTTGCCGGCTGACGTACCTTCCGCCGGGAGGGAGGAGGCGGAGGCGGAGGCGGAGGTGGAGGCGGTGGCGGCGGAGGAGGCGGAGGCGGAGGCGGAGGAGGAGGCGGAGGCGGAGGCGGTGGCGGAGGAGGAGGCGGAGGCGGAGGCGGTGGCGGTGGCGGAGGCGGAAGCGGTCGATGCAGAGTTTGGCGGCAGCGAATCCAGCCCAACTCCGTACTGCTTCGTGAGCGCAGCGTTGAGCTCCGCCTCTTTGCCCTCGAAGAACTCGGCGACCTTTGAAACCGAGTGAGCACCTTGCACGTTGAGCTTGCTCGGGTTGTGCCTGGAGTAGAACTGACGCAGTCGACTCTCCAGGGCGGAGGCAGCGGCTGCAGAGGCGGCACCGTCGGAGGCAGTGGAGGAGGCTGGGCGGGCAGCTCTCGCGGCGATGGTAGAGGTGTGGCTCGCAGCGATAGGTGGCACGTCGTCCTCCTCGCTTGATGCGCAAAGGTCGATCTCGTTGCCATCATCACTCGAGTCGCAGAGGTCGATAACGTCGGCCATTGAGCCCGCCCGCCTCCCGCCTCGGCCTGCTGCAAAAGAATTTTACAAGCGGGCGCACGACACTCACGCGACAGGCGAGGCGCGGGCGACGGCTTCCTCAGAAGCCGTCGCCCGCACCACAGGAGCAGTCACACCACCACTCCCACTCCGGCGCCCACCCGCTCCCCACCCCGACATCCCCACCCCACCCCACGCTCGCCCACGACGCCAGCCGCCCGTCGCCCGCCGCACCGCCGTCTCGCCCGCCGCCTCGCCCAGCCTCCGCGCCCGCCCGCCCGACCGCCGCCAGCGCCGGCATCTCGACGGCCTCCGCCTCGCCCGCCCTCCGATCCTGTGGTCTCGCTGAAGAAATCGACGCAGCAGCGACCTCGACCGAGTCGGACTCGGGCGACTGACATTCGCTGGTGACGTAAAAGCGGGCTCGTCCAGGACCAGAAGGCAGGGGCAGGCAGCCGCCCTCCGCCTCCGCCGCAGCAGCCGCCCCACCCGCTCCCCACACCTGTGGCCACTCAAAGAAGAAAGACGCAGCGCCAGCCGCACCCGAGACAAGCCCGAGCGCCCGCCGGCGGCAGACCGCCTTAATGAGGACACGTCCAGGAATGAGGAGTAGGCGAGGGCAGCCGCCCTCCCCACCCACCGCCGGCGGCAGACCGCCAGCGGGAACCTCCAGCAGGGCAGAGCCTCTGGCTCCGCCAACCTCTGCGGGCCCGCGCCACGCGCGGGCACCGCGCTCCTCCTCTCGAGCGTGCGCCGCCGCGGCCCCTGCAAAGAAACTTGTGCGCCGGCACGGGACTGGCGCGCACTGGCACTAACGCTGCAAAAGAAACTTAGGTAAAACTGGCCACTGTTCCTCACCTTCCTATCTATCTATCCTCCAAGCTCCACGTGTGAGAGGTTGCAGGATGCAGCCAACTCTACACTCCAAGTGCCGCAAGGTTTTTTGTTTCTTTCTGCAAGCGCGAAAAGCTCAACCGCACTATCCTGTGCCCAACCGCCTGACCACTCCCGCCCCGAACATGCTCCGACAACATGCAGGCTCGAGTGGCTCTCGCACGCCGCGCGGCCATGACACCCAATGCATTGTACAGTTCCACCTAATGTTTTTCGCGCGCGCCGCGCGGCTAGAGGTTTCGGCTATGAGGGCGTCACATGTGCCAGGGCTCACGCCATGAGGGCGTCGGCCGCGTCGGCCGCGCTGACGCCGGGCACCGCGTCGTTGACGCAGAGCTTGCGCTTCTTTGACCGGTCGACATCTGCCGAGACGTCAGCGCTACCGGCAGCGATTGCAGAGATAAGCCTCTTGCGCCTGAAGGTCGCGCACGCCGCCGCCTCGCCCGCGCGGCTCACCTCCTGCTGCAGGGCCAGCGCCTCCTGCACGAGCGCCTTGACGACTGGGCTGCGCCGGTAGACGCGCGAGAGGGCGTCCTTGATCGCGCCGTCCGGAAGGCAGACGCGCACCAGAGGGAAGCGGACGAGCGGCGCCACCTGATCGATAACCGTGGCCTCGCGGCCGGGCACCTCGGCCCAGTCGAGAAAGGCGCGGAGCACCGTCTCCTCCGAGTCGACCTTCAGCTTTTTGCGCGAGAGCATGCGCGAGAAGGTCGCCGCGTCGACCCAACGGGCCGTGGAGCGTTCGAACCCGAAGAAGTATGCCATGCCGTCGACGAGCTTTTCCCAGAGGCGGGCGAACTCGACGTTGCTGGCTGGCTGGAGGGAGAGCTCGTCGTGTTTGCGGATTATGTCTTCGATGTCCTCGCCGGTCAGGAGGGCGTCGAGCGAGTCGAGCGCGGGCGCCCCGTTGGCGAGGCAGCGGAGGAGGAAGACGCATTCCTCCAGAGAGGGCGCCGGCTCCGACGCAAGCAGCGGTGGCGCGTGGGCCGGATCGAGCGGCACCTTCGCCCAGCGGGCAGACAACCAGACCGAGATGAGTCGATGCGTCCTGACGCGCACGAACCCGCCGTCTCTCTCTCCCTCCCTCTGCGCGTCCAACACTTTGAGCAGAGCTGCAGGCGAGAAGGCGCTGAGCACCGTCGGGTCTTTGAGCACGTCCCACTCCGCGAGGCGAATCGACCGCGCGCAGCTCGCACCCACCTCGCGGAAGGCCTCGACGAGCCAATCGTGGCGGTCATCCGACGATAGAGTGTCGACATGGTCTATCGAGCTCGTGAGCGCAGCACAAAAGGCGGCGCACTCGACCGGATCGGCGATGCGTTCGGCGCTGCGGCCCACGACGAAGGCGTTGGTGCAGAGAGTGGCGACCTTGCGCATCGAGCTGTCGAGGTCTGAGCTATCCGCGGGCCCACCGAGCATCGCCACGAGCTCGAGCACCTCGAACGCAAGGCTCTGGCCGAAGCTGGCGCAATCGGTGCAGCCTGGGAGGTGCAGCTCGAGCATGAGCGCGCGCACGGCCTCGCGCGTCGCGTCGAGCGAGACCACGCCCTCGTCGTCGCCAAGCTCCGCCCCGGTCGCCTCGAGCCTCGTCTGGAAGTAGGCGGAGGCTGCGCTGAGCGTCGCTTTGCGCGCCGGGCACTGGCTTCCGTCGACTGTGGACTTGACCATGACATCGTGATCGAAGAGGAGCTGCCGTGCCGCGTCAGCGAGCGCGCTGATCTTGTGCGCGGAATCGGCTGCGAGCTGGCGCTTCTCGTCCTCAACCGCCGCAAGCTGTGCCTCAAGCTGCACAAGCCGCTCTTGCACAGCCTGCACTGCGCGGCGGTGGTTTTGCTCGTGCGCGACGCGCTGCGGGTAGCCGCCGAGATTTGCGACCAGGGCGGCGCTTCCAGGCGACAGGTTGCTAGCCCTCTCTCGAGCCTCCTGCTCCTCTCTCTCTCTCTCCCTCAGGAGCCTAGCAAGCATGGCTAGGACCTGTCTATGCCCGGTCGGGCCGGTCTCTTTCGCACTCAACCAGCAAAAGAATTTTACACTTGCAGACTGGGAAATTCGCATGCGCCACAAACCTCCTCTTCCGGTGAGGGGAGTTTTCTGTAAAATTCTTCTGTTTCCACGCACAGCTCGTTCCCGCCTACTTTGATAATCCGCGCGACCTGTGTGTCGCGCGCCCGCCGCAAGGAAGCGCGTCGCGCGTGGCAGTGACCCTGGCGAAGAGACTCGGCGTTGCGGCAGTGCCGCCGGCCGTGGAGGCACGGCTACAACGATGTCCCACGCTGCAGGCCTCCCTTGGCTGCCTGACGACCTGTTGCTCTTGCTGCTCGACCGATGGGTGGCAGACCCAATGGCGCCGTCCTCTGCCGCCGCCCTTGCCTCGGCCACGGCCGACCTGCATCGCCTGCTCCTCCCGGCGACCTCGAAGCTGAAGCAGGCGCGTCTCGACTTCCTCGCGCTGTGCCAGCTTCTCAGAAAGACGCCCGCGAACCTCTCCCTCGCCAAGTCCGTCTGCCTCGTTGAGGCAACCTCCAGCAACGCGGCGGCTCTCGGAAGGGCGGCGGCGCACGGCAACCTACGCAACATCGAATTGCTAACCGTGAGCGACACGCGCGCCATGGCCGGCGGTGAGGACGCGCTCGAGCCTCTCGGACAGGCACTCGCAATCGGCGCCTTGCCGCGGCTGCAACATCTCAACCTCAGTGGCAATCTGCTCAGCGGTGGGTTTTGCAAGACCCTGGAGGCCGCGTGTGAGACCGGCGCGCTGAGCTCTCTGATCGGCCTCAATCTCAGCCGCACGACCCGTGCGGCCGCAGCGCTGGCACAGGCACTAGCGGGAGGGGCGCGCCTCGCTTGCATGAAGCAGCTTTACCTCGCCGACGCAGGCATCGACGACGCGCAGGTGGAGAATCTCTGCACGCGTGGCGTTGGCGGGCTGGGCGGGCTCCAGGAGCTCTACCTTTGCAACAACGTTGCCATCACGGACAACAGCCTCTATGTGCTCTCCGCAGTGCTGGACAGAGGCGCGCTCCCCGAGCTGCAGCGATTGTACGTGCCCAAAGCGCTCGGTGAGGCGCGTGAGGCGCGGTCGGCGATCTGCGCCGCGGCGGCGGAGAGAGGTGTTCGGGTGTTGTTCCGGTGAACGCGAGGCGTCTGGTGATGTGGAGAGGGCCCACCCGGGGCTCGCGAGTCGCGTCGCGTTCCGTCACTGTTCCGTCTGGTAAGGTAAGGTAGGCGCTTACGGTTAAGGTAAGGTAAGGTAAACTTCTCCACACACACGAGGTGGTGGGGCAAGGGGGGGCAACCCTCGCGTCTCCACGTCTAACGACAGGAGCCCCACGGCATTCAAAGTGCAAGGCCCGGTGCGGGGCGTGGGTGGAGCGGTGTGTGTGTGTGTGTGTGTGTGTGTGTGTGTGTGTGTGTGTGTGTGTGTGTGTGTGTGTGTGTGTGTGTGTGTGTGTGTGTGTGTGTGTGTGTGTGTGTGTGTCACGTCACTGCTCACTGTATCCTCTGCCGGTTCCTCCCGTCGCCTCTTCTTTGTTCGAATGTTTTTCAGTTCCGTCTGAGACTTGCCGGCTTCTTTTGCGTCAGCTCCTCCGACGACATCCGCGACCAAGATCCTCATGGTCATGCGTTTTACGTACTTTCGTTTGGATTGGTTCGAGAGAGGTTGACAAACGACGAGAATCCGCATAGAGTACACACACGCAGAGGGCAATAACTACAAGCCCTCCGCAACCGGTTCGGCGCCGCTGGCGTCCGAGGCGTCGGATGCTCCCGGGAAGTGATGCCTAAGCGGCTCCGGCACCTCCTCCTCAGCGGCGCCTCCCTCCTCCGTCCTCGACGATCCCCCGGCCTGCCGCAGGTGGTTGTAGATGTAGAAGAGCGCCTTTGGAGTGATGCCGGGGATGGCGCCCGCCTCGGAGAGCGTCGCGGGCTGCGTGGCGGTAAGCTTCTCGACCTGCGGGGCGGGGCCGAGCGCGGGGTGGGCTCGGTGCGACGGACCGCCGGGGTGGTGCCAAGCGCTGGTGCTGGTGCCAGACGGAGGCGGATCCTCTATCTTGAGAGCATACTGTGGCGCATCTCGGCTAGATCTCGGCAGATCTCGGCTAGATCTGCCGCCTCCTCCTTGGAGAGGCACGGCAGCGCAGCGTAGTCGGTGTGGCGCGGGATGGATGCCATCGCGTGCTCCTCGAGGCGCGCAACCTCTCGCGCCTGCCGCTCGAGGTAGTTTGAATACTTGACCTCGATCTCCATCGCCTCTCGCCCGAGCGACGGCAGCGGCAGCAGCGACGCGCCCTCGGGGCACGCCTTTCGCCACCCGTGCGGCGCCGCCGCCATCGCCGCCTCCACGTCGCACAACTCCGCGCGGGGCACGTGCAGCATCTGCTCGGCGGTGCGCAGCTCGCCTGAGGAACACACACACCACCAACGCGTCAAAGCGACCAAGGACTGGCGCAGCGGCTGCAGCATCTGCTCGGCGCGCGGCTCGCCGTTTGGCTTGACCCCGAACCCCGCCGCCGCCCACTCGGCGTTGGGCAGCGCGAAGCCGCGCAGCGCGCGCAGCCCGCGCTGCATCGCCGCCTGCTTCTCGCGCAGCCGCTCCAGCCGCCGCTCCCCGACCAAGCCGCACGCGGCGCCGAGCGGGGTCAGGCGCGCGTCTGCGTTGTCTGCGCGCCTGCACAGGGGCGTGCGGCGTGTGGGGCGAGGTGTGGTGCGGCGTGCACTGCGTCCCGCGCTGTCGGCGCGCAGCATCAGCCGCCACTCGGCGCGCGAGGTGAACATGCGGTACGGCTCGGTCGTGCCGCGCCTGCGGGGCGACGAGACGGGTCGGGGGGGGGAGGGCCCTGGCGGAGCGTGGGGTTGCTCGGCGCTGCCGCGCGTGACGAGGTCATCCACAAGCACGCCGATGTACCCCTGGTGCCGCCCGACCGTCAGCGGAGGGCCGCGGCTGCACGAGAGCGCCGCGTTCGCGCCGGCGACGAGGCCGAGGGCGGCGGCCTCCTCGTAGCCGGTCGTGCCTGAGGAAGGTTTCGAGAAGGTTCCGGGAGGGTGGCCGAGGGGGGCGGCCCCGCAGCCGGCGTGTGCCGATGATCTGCCCAGCGAGGAAGAGCCCCTCCACCGTGGAGACCTGTGGTGCAGGCAGAGGTGTGGGAGAGGTGGCACATGCTTTCGTGGACTGCTCTGCCCCGATCGGGGGGTGAGACGCTGCCCCGCCCCGGAGCAAGCCTCGGCTGTATCTCGGCTGTATCTCGGCTGTATCTCGGCTGTATCTCGGCTGTATCTCGGCTGTATCTCGGCTGTATCTCGGCTCCTCTCGGCTCCTCTCACCATCTCGTCATCTCGGCTGCATCTCGGCTGCATCTCCTCCCTGCGCCTCGAGTGTGCGCCGGAGGCAGGTGGGGTCGACGTAGTCGTACTCGACGTCGTACGCCGGCTTGAGGATCGTAGCGCCCTCGAGGCCGACCATCGAGCGGACGAGGCGGAGCTGTACGTCGGGCGGGAAGGCCGAGGAGATGCCGTTCGGGTAGACCTAGCAGGCTCGGGCGCAGGGTCCGAGAGTGGCACCCGCGGGGAGGAGCGGGCGTGCCGCCCCCGAGGCGTGCCCAGTCCGAGTCGAGCCCCTCCGGCTCGAGCCACACGATGTGCGCCTGCAGCGAGATGTTCCGGCAGCGCTCACCGACGGCTCCGGCGAGCCCCTCCGCCTCGAGCGGCGTGCGAACCTCTCGCTCCGGGAAGCGCTCCACCTTTGAGAAGAGCGACGGGCAGTAGCGCGGGCCGGCGCCCTTGCCGTCGCCCGACTCGTACGCGGGGAGAGTGTGCCTAGGGGACGGGGAGGGGAAAGCTCATCGAAGCTTCCCGCCGTCGGCCGACTCGGCGGCGGAGCGACGGGGCTGCTTCGAGTCGACGACGATCCGGTGCGTCTCTGCATTTGTGTACCTATCGCAGCCCCGCAACGGCTTGCGGGATGCGCCGCGCCGCGCCAGCCTCCGCGCTGCTGGGGCACGTCTTGTGGCAAGTGATCAGGTTGGCCGCCTGCGCGACGGACTCGCCCTCGTTGAGGAAGGAGAAGGGCAGGGGAGGCTCCTAACAGGTTCAGCGGAAAGGTTCCGAGAAGGTTCCGAGAAGGTTCCGAGAAGGTTCCGAGAAGGATCCGAGGAGGTTCCGAGAAGGATCCGAGGAGGGTCCGAGGAGGGTCCGAGAAGGCGCGAGGAAGGAGGAGGCGGGTGAGAGGAGGGAGGGAGCGGCTCCTCGGACGGCTGCGGCATCGCGGCTAGTCACGGCCAATCTCGGCTCGTCTCGGCTCGTCTCGACTACCTCGGACGGCTGCGGCTCGAGCCGCGAAAAGTCGATGCTCTTCGCGCTGAGCCGCGGAGGCGTGCCTGTCTTGAGGCGGTCGAGGGGCAGCGCGAGGCGGCCTGCAGAGGCGCGCCGTGCGTGTGTCGCGGACGTGTCGTCGACAGGCGACCAAGTGTGGCGGGCGGCGGCAGGCGACCAAGTGTGGCGGCGAGGCCGGTCGACGGCGGCTCGACCGCCTCCGAGGTGGAGACGAAGCGCCCCGCGGGCCGCGACTCTCGGCCGACGTGGACCACGCCGCGCAGAAAGGTGCCCGTCGTCAGCACCACGGCCCGCGCGCGTAGCTCGGACCCGTCCGCGGTGATGACACCGCACGCTCGCCCCACGGGCCGTCCCGCCTCCGCCGCTGCGGCGGCTGCGGCCGACCCCTCCGCCGGCTCGTCGACGACCAGGTCCTCCACAGACGCCTCGTACAGCTCGAGACCCGGGTACGCCTGGAGCTCGCGCAGCATCGCGTCGCGGTACAGCTCGCGGTCCGCCTGCGCGCGCGGCCCCTGCACCGCCGGACCCTTGCGCCGGTTGAGCATCCGGAAGTGGATGCCCGCCTCATCGATGACTCGCCCCATCAGGCCGTCGAGCGCGTCCACCTCGCGGACGAGATGGCCTTTGCCGATGCCGCCGATGGATGGGTTGCACGACATCTCGCCGATTGTGTCGATCCGCTGCGTCACCAGCACCGTACGTGCGCCGCTACGCGCGGCGGCCGCCGCCGCCTCGCAGCCGGCGTGCCCGCCGCCGACGACGAGCACGTCGACGTCACGCACGACGGCGGCACGAGGGGCGGCGCGGAGCGTGCGCGAGGGCACGTGTGGACTCCGTCCGTCAGCCCACGCGAAAACCAGCAACGCGACCCTCGCCAGCATCTCGCCTGATGGTCAAAAAAGAATTTATTATTGCGCCGTGCGCACGCCAAGGCGCGGGGCGGCGGTGCTCGCCGGCGCTCGCGGCGCTTCGGTGCTCGGGCGCGCTCGCCATTGTGGTCGTTCAGGGCGGGTCGCACAGCACACGCACACGCACACACACACACACACACACACACACACACACACACACACACACACACACACACACACACACACACACACACACACACACACATGCATGCACAGACACACAGCCCATTCCCCTTCCCCCGCAAGACATCAAGGACGAGGACACGACACAGGACGCACCTCTAGTGAGGCCCGCATAGTAATGTGGGTGACTCCTGCCGCCGCCCCTGCCACCCCTGTGTCAGTGTGCCTGTGGTTGCGAGAGACTGCCCAAGTGAGAAGCTGGAGGAAGGTCGCTAGACTGAGATGAGACCGCCAGTGGAGTTGGGAGTCCACCGTGCACCGCGCTGCGAGCCTGTCGTGTCCCTTGTCAGGAGCAGGAGAGCCCCACCTGTCCCCCTGATCGTCCTTCCAAAATCCTGCTCGTGCAGGTGGGGACCCTGTCCTCCTCCCCTATCCCTCGTTTGGGTTGTCTGTTTTCTTTCTTTCTTTCCCCCTCACCCTCGATTTTGCAAAATCCTGTGCAAAGGTGGGGACGAGTCTGAGAGACTATGGAAAGTTCACGTCATGACGGTTAGCCGCTGTCACGACCGTTAGCCGCTGTCACGACAGCTGGGAGCTGTCATGACAGCAAACGACAGCGACAGTGACACCTACCTGTCACCAGCTGTCACCAGCTGTCACCAGCTGTCACCAGCTGTCACCAGCTGTCGTTGCTGCTGTCGTTGCTGCTGTCATTGCTGCTGTCATTGCTGCTGTCGTAACCATCCCCCGACTGGTCCAACTGTCACTGCTGCTGTAATTGCGCGGCTGTCATTCCTGCTGTCATTGCTGCTGTCGTCGCTGTCCGTTGCTGCTGTCATTGCTGCTGTCATTGCTGCTCTCATGAGCACCCCCGCAGGACAGTGTTAAAATGGGATGTGGTGCCACTAACGAGAGAGACAGGACACTCAAGATATACACGCACGACTCGCACGCCCGACGCCACATGAGAAACCCTCTCAACAGTAGCCACGCACCGTCAGCAGCAGCGGGCGTGAGTAACAGAATCTGCAAAACCCTCGCCCTCCTTCCTCCAGCATGTGCCGTGATGGGCTCCAGCGCTGGTTCATCTGCCGCTCAAAAATCTCACGCGAGCGAACGGCGTCAATCATCAACCGCGAGGATTGGGACCTTGAAATCCACGATCGCAAGTAAACGCGCAGAGCATTGAAAAAAATTGTTCCAGTCTTAGCCAGCAAAAGGGAGCACACACGACTTAGCAAGTCCGCACTAGCGACTGCCACTCGCCTAACCATGCCTTGTCACAAGTGCTCTCCCAATCGCGTACAGGCACACACACTCCGCCTGTTCTCACCCAAACACTCTATCACACCCTTGCCTCCCTGCCAGAGCGAGCTAGATTCTCCCCGCCTCCCTCCCGCCTCTGCCGCGCGCCTTCTATGGACGTCAAGTGCAGCACCTAGGGGGAGAGAGGGGGTTTGCCCTGGTAGGGAGGTGGCGAGGCCGCGCACTGCAAACCCAGTGTGAGGAGTGGGGGAGCTGGGACAGGGCGTGTGCGCCTCTGATCTGTCATGGTCTAGTGGCCGATAGGATCCTCCCTTAGGCAGCGATGGCGGGTCGGGAGAGGCCCGAGTTCTCAGCCCGCCACTTACTGTCAGCCTCTCTGACTGCCCAGGGTCTCACACCACGATGCCGCCCGAGTAGAGGGGGTAAGGTGTGTAGAGTGCGGCTGTGTATGGAACCTCTCTCTCCGTGGATCCCACCTGAGCCCACTCGCGGTGCGAAGGCTCCTAATGCGGCAACTGAGCCCGCAAGGGTGGGTCACTAAGGGGGAGGTTACGTTGGTTGATATGTTGTGTTGTGGCGTAAAGCTGTGCAGCGGCGCAGCGAGCCCTGCCGCGGCTAGTCGTCGAGACTGGTCGGTGGGTGGTGCCTGTAACAGCTGAGGCAGGGAGACTGCCTGTGAGTAGCGCAGCCGCGCGGTCGCCCGAGGAGTTGGGATGATAGGTGGAGAGACAGGTGCGACCGTACCTGGGTATGGCGCAGGCTGGTGGCTAGGGTTAGCTGGGCGCGCACGGCGAGTCCAGTCACATTGCCGCCCCGCAACAGCGATGTGAGTGGTCTCTCAGTGCGCGCTCTGCGTCCCTAGAACGTGGCGTGGCGTTGATGCTGAAGCGATAAAATGGTACTATATCAGGCAGTGAAGCATAGTCGTCAATTCTGCAAGCCGGCTTGCAAAGCCGTTCGGAGCGCCTGATTCGAGCGAGTGGAGGCAGGTTCGAGACCTGGTGGGGGGGTTTGGGGGGGTCGCCCGTCGCCCATCGGACCATCAAGGGATCCATCAAATCCATCGAATCTGTCGACATCTGTCGACAGCTGGCGCGGCTCACGCCGGCCGCTGCGCCAGAATTTTTTTTGTGCTGAGCACAGGGTTGGTTGTGCCGGGCCGCCCCCGCGAGAGAAACTCGTCAGTAAAACTCTCGGGCGGCCCGGCTGTCTGAGGCTGGCACGCAATGGCAAAAGCCCGCGGCTCGTCGCCAAGGAGTTACGAAGTTTTTCCGCGCAGAGCATTGAGCAACACACCTCGGGTATTGAACCTCTTGGCCATTGCCGAGCCACAAAATTCTATTGGCGTTGATCAGGAACTCTCATGTACGTACTCTCATGTAGAGAGCTCGGCTCTGCTACAAGAAGAGAGAGTACAAGAAAGCAGGCTCGCCCTACACAGAGAAATTCGGAGGTACAGGAGCAGGAGTTTTGCAAAACGTGTGAGACGTACAAACGCTGCTGTGCATCAAGCGCTGAGAGCTACATCCACGCGCACCGGTGTCTTATTTTAGTCCATGGGGTGTAATGCACAGATGGGTGGGTGTGGGCGGTTGGGCCCCTTCGCTGGTGCCTGTCACTAGGGCTATGGCTGCCTCACTGTGGCGCTGGCTCTGCCTCGCTGTGTCGCTGTCGCTGTCGCTGTCGCTGTCACTAGGGTCCCGCGCTGACATTGTCACCGCCTGTTGCTGGCGTTCACTGGCTTCACTGTCACTGTCACTATGGCTGTCACTGTTCCTGGGTGCCTTTGACTCGACACTCCTCCCTGGCAGCTAGCTGCAAGCTGGCTGTCACCAGCTGTCACTAGCTGTCACCAGCTGTCACCAGCTGTCACCAGCTGTCGTTGCTGCTGTCGTTGCTGCTGTCGTTTCGCAGCCGCTGTCACGACATATTGACCACGTCGCGACCGTTAACAGCCGTTTTAACCGTCATGACGTGAACTTTCCATAGTCTCTGAGAGAGATTTTTAGAAGCGTTCTCTCGAGTCTGTCCTCGACCCAGCCCTAGCTTCTTTCTTCTTTCTTTGCCGCGCACTGGCACTAGGACTCCTAACACAGGTACACCAGAAAAGAAAGAAGCGTCGAGTCGATCTTGTTAACAATAGGTGGCGTAGACCATAGTGGGAAAAGTGCTTTCCCGTACCATACGTCCAACTAACAGTGACATTACAGTCGTATCTGCAAGAGAGAGAGAGAGAGAGGGAGAGAGGGAGAGAGGGAGAGAGAGAGAGAGAGAGAGAGAGAGAGAGAGAGAGAGAGAGAGAGAGAGAGAGAGAGAGAGAGAGAGAGAGAGAGAGAGAGAGAGAGAGAGAGAGAGTTTTTGGTATGGGATTTGTAGTTTCTGCGGACTTGATCAAAAGCGCGCGCCCAAGTTCGAGCGGAGCGACGACTCGGAACGCGCTCCGCTGGGGGCAACGCGCATCACATGGCTTCCGTTCGCCCCGGCACGCTCCCGCAAGAGGTTTGCGACGCCTGGCTGGAAGCGCTCGACAACGACGAGGTGACACACCACTGGGCGAGCTACAAGTGGGTCGACATCAACAAGGTGCCGTCCTCTGCTGCCGCCTCCGCAGACACGCTGCTCGGACAGACAGTCACGCTTGTCCGGACGCGCCTCGCGGCGACGCTGCCCGGCTTCTCCGATGGCTGGCCCGAGGTTGCCGGCATCGAGACGTGGATCAACCCGCGCACCGCCGGCCGGCCCTTGCACTTTCACTGGGACTGCGACGAGTTCCGCGGCCGCCACCACAGAGGCCTGGCATGTCCGTGGATATCAGTTGTATGCTACCTTGCGTCAGATGGCGGGCCGACCGTGGTAATTGAACAGCGGCCGAACGAAAAGTGGGGCCGCGAGGTGAGCCACACGGCCTGTTGGCCGCTTGCGGGCAGTGTCATGGCCCTAGAGGGCGACTGCTTGCACGGCGTGATCCCCGAGCCGGGGAAGAGCGAGAAGGGGATGCCTTCCCGATTCACGCTCGTGCTCAACCTCTGGAAGGAGCGCCCCCTCAATGCGATGCCGGTGCTGCCCGAGTTCGACCCTCCGCCGGTCGACCACTCTGGAGCGGCGGCGGCGCGTGCGCCGGTGGTGCTCACTCTCACCGAGGAGAGCGCGAGCAAGGAGGGAGCGCCACCTCCGTCGGGCGACGTGGCGCCAGAGTCTGAAACGAAGCAGGCCGACTTTGCGGAGTTCCGCGCCATGCTGGGCATGTTCAACGGGCGCGGCGTGCTGGTGCTCCGCCTCCCGCCGCTGTACTGGAAGTCGTGGACGGCGCGGCACGGCGCTGACCAGATCCGGTTCACCCAGCCGGTGCTGATCACAGACCGTGAGCAACTGGGTCGCAAATCCGCTGCCACGCCCGACCAACGCGCCGGCGCTGAGCAGCTGGACTCGCTTTCTGCAGATCGGAGCAGCGCACGGGCGAATCCTGTCAAGCCGACACTTGCCCCGGAGGGCGTCCTCCCGCTCCTCTTTGACGAATCCATGTCGATGACGATCCTCGAGGACGACGCCGGCACCCAACAGAGGCCGGAGGCGATCCGCGGCAAGATCGTCGGCATCTACTTTTCCGCGGCCTGGTGCAAGCCGTGCCACAGGTTCTCACCGGTGCTCTCCAAGCTACGGGCGGCGCACGAGGAGGACTTTGTTGTCGTGTTTGTTAGCAACGACCGCAGCGAGGCGGAGATGAAGCGCTTCTCGGATGGCAAGGGCTTCCTGCGGGTCCCCTTCACCAGCCGCCGTCGGCAGTGGCTGCATCACCGGCTGGCGGTCAACATGGTTCCGACGCTCGTCATCGTCGACGGCAGCACCGGCGAGGTACTCACGTCGTGGGGCCGCGCGGCGGTGCTGCGCAACCCTGAGGGCTGCGTCGAGTCGTGGAAGGCCGGCGGGAACGGATGCAGCTGGTCGAAGATGGTGACGGGCACCGATTGGGGAGAGGAGTCCGCCGCCTCGTGTGGGGTGGGAGGCGCCTGCCTCGTGCAGTGAGGGAGGGCTGAGGCCTGAGGACAGCATCTCGTCGGAGTTCAGTTGTATCGTGATCGTTTCCATTTCGTATTCATTTAGCCACGACGCACGACCACGAGAGCGCGGCGCGGCGGGGGCGCCTCGGTCCTCGCCCTCGGCGCTCGGGCGTCGGCGGTCGGGCCTCGGCGCTCGGGCCGGGCGGGGCCTGGGCGCTAGGGCGCTGGGGGCCTCGCCCTCGGCGTGCGGAGGTGGGGAGAGATCAGGATGTGATTTTTTGACACAACATGCAGCAGAATGCTGAATGCCCTATAGTGTACGGTTCATAACGCACACGAGAAATCATCGACCAAAATGCAAGTCGATGAGTAAAGTAAGTATGCGCCGTAAATTTGTACGCGGCTCAGCAGTCCTGCGGCGGCGGCGCGGCGATGCCCTGCCGCCGCTCGTACCACCGCCGCCAGCCGCCGTAGAGCTGCGGCAGCGCCACCACGAGCGCGAGCCGCAGGAGCGGCCGCGGGTCGGCGCGGGTGGTGTCAGCGCCGAGCGCGAGGTAGATTGCCAGCTCGAGCACGCAGATGGTCGCGCCGAGGAAGTCGCCCATCACGCCGCCGAGCACGGAGCGACCGTACTCCCCCGCGACCGCCGTGCCGCCAGCAGCGACGAGGAGGGCGCGGTTCGCTGCTGCGGCGGGAAGGAGCGCGTGCGCCACCGCCGCCGCGGTGGCCAGAGCGACGAGCACGCGCCGCAGCCCGAGCAGCCGGCGCGACTCGCCAAACCAGTTGTAGTACTCGCCCTTTGCGTCCTCGTCGTCGACGACGTACGCGTAGCAGTAGATGAGCGGCGCCGCAGACGCCCTCGCCACGCACTGCACGACGGCCGGGCGCTCAACAGGCGGGGCGGGAAGCGTGTCGGAGATGCCCAAAGGAGGTCTCAGGGGAGTGTCTGGAGGAGGCGTCTAGGAGGCGTCTAGGCGTCTAGGAGGCGTCTAGGAGGCGTCTACTAGGAAGCGTCTAGGAAGTGGCCACCTGCGCGACGACCAGGCACGGCCCGGCGCCCGCCGACCCTCCGACCGCCCACACGCTCGCCCCTCCGGCGCCGGCCGCCCCGCGGCCGAGCTCTGCGAGGAGCGCCGCCTTGGCCACCACCCACATGCACCCACCCATGGTCGCGTACCTGCAGACCGGGGCGGCGCGGCAGCTGGATAAGGAGGTGCGGTGCTGTGTGTCCCGCGCCTCGTGCGTCAGTACCAGTGGACACGGCGGCGCACAGCCGAGTAGCCGTGCGGGCCTCAAGGCCTTGCTGCAGTCACTGAAGGGTGCCTGGACGCCGCATCTACATGGCTGGCGCACGAGCCGTTCCGCGAGTCTCGCATGATCTTGAGGATCTGCGACTTTGTCCATCCGCCGCCAAAGCCGTCGAGCGTGTCGCAGAGCCCGTCCTCGTGGAAGCACCCCGTCAGCCACAGAGTGCCCGCCATGGAGACGGCGGCGGCGACGAGCGGCGGCCAGAGGCTCGCGGCGGCGTCGTAGAAGGCGGCGGCCCACGCGCCGATCAGTGCGCCGATGAGCGGGAAGTGCGCCATCGACCGCATCAGATAGCCCGGGTGGTGGTCGCACCAGCCGGGGCAGGGCAGCCGCGTCAGGAACATCACGCAAGTCCAGAAGCTCCGCAGCTCGCTGGCGACGAGGCCGTCGGCGCGAGCCGCGGCCTCAAACTCGTCGAGCGGCGTGCGCTTCGCGGTGCCCGTGCCTCGCGCCGCCACCTCGGACCGATCGATCATGCTCGTCGCGCCCGCACCAAAGCCGTCCGACGAGGCGACGCGCACACCGTCGGGCTGGCTCCCGCCAGAGGCTCTGCGTCGGCGCGGGCTCTTTGCCGGTCGGCCTTCCGCAGCCGCGCGGAGCCTGGCCGCCGTCGGGTTGCCGAGAGCGTTGTTTGGTGCCATCGAGGATTGGTGGGATTAGGGCAGCAACCCGACGGGCAAACCCCGCCCCGCTCGGAGGGCGTGCACCACACGACCTAGCCCTGCTCGCAGCGCTAGCAACCCGCTTTCTTTGTTTCGCGCTTTCTTTCTTTTCTGCGCTCTTCTTAAAAGCGGAGGGTACAGGTCCTGGCTTCGGTTTCGCAACAGCTTCGTTTTCACAACACGGCCGCCTCGCGACGCCGCGCCGTCGTGCAGATCGTGCCCGAGCCGTCCACAAGGCCGCCGGCACATGTGCCAATGTGTGCCCGGAGCGCAGGGAGTCGATGGGTGCCGCAGTCCAAGCGATCACTGCACTGCAGTGCTCGCTCGCACTGCGGCGCTGCGCCACGGCGGCGAAGCATGTCTGGACTTCAAGGACAGTCAGTGCTTCTCCGCTGCTCGAGGCTTGCGGCAAGGTCCAGGCCGACCACACGGAGCACCCGAGGCAGCTGGCGTGGCCTCACTCATGACCTGTGCTACCCGTCGGCGGGGCCAGCTGCGGTTTCACAACGCGCCTCATTTTTGGCACCCTCCTGCTAGCCGCGCATGAGTAGGGAGACCGTGTGTGGTGTCTTCGCGGCCTAGAGCACCCTCTTGGCAGTCTATATTCCGGATTTTAGCCCTCCTGTCGCATCTGGTGAGCCGTACCATAGCGAGGACCAAACGTGTTGTGAAACCAAAGCCAGGATTTGCACCTGGCTTTACTCTTTTGCGGTTTCGCGCCTTCGCCCGCGCGGCGGCATCTGTAGCTCGTTCTTGTAGCGCGCGAAGTCCCGCGCGGAGTCGTTCGCCCGGACTGGTTAGCTTATGAAGCGCTGTCTGCCAACCATCCCCCCCGGGCTTCAGTCAACCTCCTCGGACGGCGTGCCGATCCTCCACGGCAGCCAGCGTTCCGGCCGTCGCGTGCGCTACACGGTGGCGCCTCTCACGCAGGTAGCCGATGGAGAGGCCGCGGCACTGCCAGCGACGGCCGACCCGCCACGCCGATCGCTGTGCCCGGTCTGCAACAACGTGATGGTGGATCCGGTCGCGCCGCCGTGCGGCCACTCCTTCTGCTCGAAATGCACCCAGACGCTCGAGCACCCGGAGCAGGGCGGGAAGATCGAGTGCCCGACCTGCGCCCGCCCGGCGCTCGCGTCGAGCGTGAGGCCTTCGTCGATGATGTCGTGGCTGCTGGGCGGTGTGCGTGTCCGGTGCACGGCGCCCGGCTGTGGCCACGAGAGTGACCGCTCCTCGGCTGGCGCACACGCCGCCGCCTGTCCTCACGTGCTGGTGGAGTGCCCGCACGCTTCGATGGGCTGCGCGGCCAAGGTGGCTCGCGGCAGCCTCGCGCAGCACCTCGCGGGCTGCCCATTCGAGGCGTGCCAGTCGTTTATGGCGGCGACCCTGCGCCGCCTCCAGGCGCTGGAGGCCGACCGCGACCAGCTCCGCAGCGAGGTGGCCACCCTTCGCAACGCCGTCCGCTGGAGCGAGGCCAACCAGCCGATGCCGTGTGCCGACTGCCGCATGCTCTTTGTGCCCCGGGCCGACGAGGAGCCGGAGCCCGCCCCTCCCACCGCGCCCCGCGCGTCCGCCGCGCCGCCACCGCCCTGCGTCCCTGCGGACGCCGCCGATCCCGTCACGACCTTTCGGCCGTGGCCGGTCCGGGCTGGCGGCGGCGGCACTCCGGCAGCGTCGAGGGAGGGTGCTGCGGCGGCGGCGGCGACGATTCGCGCCGGCTGCGTCGCGGGAGGGTGCTGCGTCCACCGGCGCGACGAGGAGTGGTACGCAGACTTTCGGCAGAGGAAGATCCGCTTCCTCCGCGAGGCTGCCAGCGCCAAGCCGCCTCCGGGATCCCGCTTGAGCTTTGAGCACCAGGAGCCCTCGTTGTGAGCGCGCAGTGGCGCTCGGCCATCTCGGTTCTGCGCACTCTCTTGATCTAGGGGTGTACTCAAGCGCCTGCTTGGGAGGGCGGGCTGGAGGCGGCGGCGCGGGATGGGGGGGTCAGAAGATCAGAATTGAGAAAAGTGAGAGGGGACATCGGTGTGGGCACCTATCGTGCTCGAGCCTGGGGAGTAACCCCACACGAGATATGAGTGGCTAGGAATAGTAAAAGTCTGGACATTTCCGAATTTTCCGAAGCCGTGTAACGTTCGCCGGATACACCGGAATCCCGAATCCGCGAGACACATACCTCATACGTGCCGGGCCAGCCCACGGTCGTCGGTCGAGCCGCGGCGTGCCTCTCGCGCGTGCGCGTGCGCGTCACTGCTCACTGGTTGGCCGCCGGCGCGCACGCCGCCTCGTAGCAGAGCACGGGCTGGCGGCAGAGCGCGCAGGTCGCCGCCTCGCCGCACGCGATGCGGGAAGAGCTTCACATCACGTTGATCGAGATGACGCGCGCCTTGAGCGCGTTCTTGGGCGTGGGTCCGCCCTTTGGCTTGTGGGCGACACGAGGTCGTCGACGGCGAAGACGTCGTGCATCGACATCGCGATGCGCTGCTCCTGCGTATCGCTGGAACCAGCCCTGCGTCCAGTCGCCCGCGCCGTGTTTCTGTGCCGGCCACTCGCGCATCTCGACGCACTGCTCCGCGCCCGTGTCGACGTGTGTGGAACTGGATCGGCGCGACCGTGTGGGCGCGCAAGACGATATATGTTAACGCAAGCCCTTGGCGGCGCGTTGCTGTTCGCACCCGGCGGCCATGGCGGTGCGCTGCATCGCCATCAGACTGCCTCGGCGGTACAGCTTTGCGTCGCCCCTGCCTTGGAGCAGCAGCTCCTCGAGCAGACTCTTTGCTCCGGGCGTGAGAAGCGACTTGTTGCTATGCGTGGGCATGCCGTCGATCAACGAGCTGTCCTCTGGGCCGCCGAGCCAGTCGGTGTGGTGCCTCAGCTGCACGAGCACCTCGCCCAGCCGCTCCACCACCCCGACGACGTCTGCCCGGTCGAGGTTCGCCAGCGCGCAGTCGAGCCGGTCCCCATAGCTGCTGCAGCCCGCCAGGCCGGTGAGATAGCTCGACTGAAGCTCCCTCCCCGCCCAGAGGAGCTGATTATCACGGCGCAGGACAACCTCCGAGAGCGACGCTCCCGCCCAGCGCCGCCGCTTCACCTCGTGCGACGCAGAGCTGGAGGCGCGCACGTGATCAAAGTAACTCACGAGCAGCGCTTGCGGGTCCCGAAGCACAACCAGATAGAGGGGGCGCTGCGCCTCCACCGCCAAGGACCAGCCGAGGGCGCGGTGGCCGAAAAGGACCTTGGCGTTGACGGAGCCGCCGCAGGAGGGTGCGACGGGCTCGTTCCACGGCTCCCCCTGCCGATCTTGGTCGCGGCACATCCAGCTCACGCTGCTGCTCGCACATCGCGCGGTGATGTAACCACGTATGCTGGATCCGGCTGTCCGTGGAATGTGCACGTGTTGAATCGGCACACCTGAGGCGTGACCGGGTTGGTCGTGCCTCCGGCTGAGCGCGCAACTGTCCTCCCCGAGCACGCTGGTGCCACCCCCAGGGTCCGGCAAGTGCCCAAAGGATCCAAAGGTCCGCACGAGGGACTCGTCTCGACTCGAGGGCGTCGAGCCACTGCGGCCGTTGCCGGGTTTGTGCCACGAGCGTGGCGGCGCACTCGGCGCAAGGCGGTCGGGGGCACCCCCGTCGTCCGTGTGACGGCATGGCAAGCGGTTGTATCTGGGCGGCGGCAAGGGAGCAGAAAGCCGTCCGATCCAGCGCATCAGCCGCCTAGTGACGTCTGCAGCACCAAATGCCTTGACCGTCCCCTGCCAGCTGCTCCCATTTGACGCGTGCGCCTTTGCGGCGCAGTGCACGTTGTACAGCCGCAGGAAAGGGCAGGCGTTGAAGGCCTCGAAGCCGTAGAGCTGCTGTAGAGTCGCCACAAACATGTTCTCCGCGCCCATCGCATTCATCGGCCAGTGCATCCCGCACAGCCTCCAGCGAGGAGGGCGCAGCAGGATGGCGTCCCAAGCGTATGGCCTGCAGTGCTCGACAAGGAGGGCAGCGGCCTCGCTCGACGCGCCCTCCGCGTAGTAGTGGTGGCGAAAGTGCGCGGGCGACCAGTGGCAAGACAATCGTGTGTCTGGAGAGAAGTACTCCGCGTTGAGCACATCTGACCGAGAGGCCCGGCCTTTGGTGCGGTTGGTCGCGGCGCCCTGGCCACCGGCCTGGCGAAGCCGAAAGGAGCACGGTCGCACGCAGTGCCTCTCGGTCCTTCGGATGGTCTTGATGCACTCGCTTGAGATTACATCCCGGCCGGCGTGCGCGTTGATGCTCTGCTGTATCAGCTGCGTCGGCGCAGTGCTGCTGACGGCGAACGCCGTGCGGGGGCCCAGGTGCTCGACCCAGTTGACGCTTCGGACGTCGTGGGCATCGAATACCATGTCGGGGTTGGCAAGCGCTACGGGTCGGCCCACGAAGTGTTGAGAGGCGTACTCGAGCATCTCGTCATAAAAGGGCTGGTGATCGGTCGGGCGACAGACGATGCTCGGCGAGTCCAGCGCCCGCAGCAGGTCGATGCAGCGGCGCTGCTCACTCTCCTCAAAGAGCACGTGAAGCTGCGCAAACGCGCCGGAGCGAGCATTCAGCCGCATCGCGGCAATCGTCTCTGCCGTATGCGCCTCGCCCTCCTTCCAGACAAAGTTGACGACCAGCGCGTGGAGCGCTCGCTGCGGCCCGCCGCTCGACTCGTCGGCCGGCTCTGCGACAGAACCGCTGGCCGCCAGGAGATAGCCGCTCGTCTCGACAGCGAGCCCGCACTCTGTAACGTTAGGGCTCGCCTCTTTGGACATTGGCGCGAGCCCCCAAACGGCAGGGAGGACGCCGTGCAAGCCGGCCGGCCCGCCAACGTTGAGAAACTCAAGGTGAAGGTGCAGGTGGTGGCGCTGCCTGTGCTCGACCACGCCCGGGCCGGCAGCCCTACTGCTTGCTCTGGCCTGCACGCGGATCTCGAGCCCTGACTCGTGCGCGAGGCTGACCCCCACGGTTTCAGCGGGAACGCGCCCGATGATTCTGCTCGAGTCGCTCCACGCCGTCACCGTGACATTTCCGATCAAGGCCTGCCCCTGATGCGTCATCAAGGTACCGTTGACGTCGACCGCGAGCATGCGGAGCGCAGAGAGGTCGGAGTTGACCGCCAGCAAACCTTCTGGCTGGGCCCTGATCACCACCACGGTTTGGCCAGCCCTGGCAATGCGCACCGACTGGATCCACCGGCCACCCGTGGCCGAGTCCGCGGTGCCAAACAGCTGCGTGCCACTGTCCTCAAACAGCTTCACCTCACGCCCGGCTGGCAGCCAGTACCGCTCTCTCTCGGGCGGGAGTATATAGCTTGTGGCCGCTCCATCCACCGGCGGATGCGCGCTGAGCAGGTGGCTCAGCACCGCCAAGGTCCTTGAGCCCCGGGAGGCCTTACTGGCCGTCAGTCGCCGCATCAATGACCATGGCGTTTGGAATTCTCAGCAAGGTACAGGAGAGCGGCTGGTTCGTGGAGGAGCATATACACGTCGGCACACGCACACGCGTAGACGTGCGTCCCTAACTTCACTTAGCACTTGAGCACTGGATAGGGTCGATTCCGCGTGGCACGGGACCCCTCGATCGTCTCGCTTCACTTGTTACTTGAGCACCAGAAGAAGTCACAACGACACTCCGACGCACATCACCGGGCACTACCGGCACCGGCAAGGTTTTTCCACTTTTGGTACTCAACATGCTTACGCTCGGCGCCTCCAGTACGGAGCCCAAGCGCGGCGGTACTCCAGCACAATATTCGTCGGTTTCCGTGGGCGTACTAGGGCCTCGGTTTGGGCCGCGGCGCATTCGGATGATTCGCCCCGTTCTGCCAGCCCCTGACATTCATTGCCGCCACCGCCGCGGCGCGCTGGCTGCGCCGCCTCGCGACGCAGGTGGCCCAGGCTACGTACGCGAGGATGGCAACGCCGAGGATCACGCACGTCACCGCGATGGCGATGAAGATGGTGACCCAGTCCACCTCCTCCTGCACGTCTGCGTCGCGGTCCGAGCCCGGCATGTCGCCGGGCTGGCCCTCCGCGTCGCCGAGCTGCGCCAGGATCCACCCCCGGTAGGAGGCGACGCGCGTGTACACGCCGGGGAAGCCCGCCTGCGCGCACCCATTGCCAAAGCTGACGATGCCGACGAGCGAGTAGCCCCCGCCGGGCGCGTACCCAAAGAGCGGGCCGCCAGAGTCGCCCTGGCAGCTGTCGATCTCGCCCTCGGCGTACCTACGAGCCGTGTTACGAGCACCTCGTAAGCCGGATGGCCAGCAGTAAAACAGCTCGGCAGGTTGGCGCACAACGCCCATATCGGCGCATCTCGGCTCATCTCGGCTCATCTCGACTGATCTCGGTTCATCTCGACTCATCTCGGCTCATCTCGGCTCATCTCGGGCCATCTCGGCTCATCTCGTACCCCGCGCAAATCATGGTGTCCGGAATGGGGAAGTTATAATTGCTGCTGCACGTCGGCTGCCCCACCACGGGCACGGTGGCCTCTTGCAGCGAGTACGCTCCCAATCCGCCCTCCGAGAGGAGGCCCCAGCCCGCGATTTTGAGGCATGTCCCCTCGTCCTGCCGCTCGGTCGCGCCCGGCCCGTCGAGCGCCGCGATCGGGTCGCAGGGCCCACCGCACCAGTCTCCGTTGACCGGCTCCTTCAGCCGGATCAGCATGAGGTCGGCGCCGTTTACGAAATCGTCATTCCATTCAGGGTGCCGCCGAAGAAAGTCAACCTCAAAGATTCTATCGTTTGCGTCGTTTCCACGGTAGTGGAGTCCTACGCTGACTTTTAGCGGGTTCCCCGTCACTGGCGTGCAGTGGGCAGCGGTGAGCACCCACTGCGGCGCGATGAGCGTGCCGCCGCAGAAGTGATTGCCCTCGCCGGGGCCCTGCCGAAACGAGACGAGCCAGGGGTACTGCTGGGGCGCCGCCGGGGCGCCGCCGACGATCCGCGCTGTCACGGGCGGGAGCTCGCACGGAGTGACGCCCGTGGTGGAGTGGGCAAGAGCAAGCATGGCCGAAGGGCGAAGGCCAACAAAGGAGGGTCTCTGCGCCGCCACTTGACTTCAGCTGGTTTTTTTTTCTGTTTTCTTTTTATTGCGCGGCAAGTCCCGAGAATCACTTCTGCGCTACCTCCGACCTCAGACCCAGGGCCGCGCCCCCTTGACAAAGACCTGCGCCGCGACGCCGAGCTTGCCGTTGGCGAGGAAGAAGGCGTCGCGCACAAACTGGGGCAGCGTGCCGGCGCCGCCGCCCGCCGTCTCCATCGCGCCGAGCAGCCGCGACTCGAGCTGCAACGCGGTGACCGGCGCGCGCCGCAGCAGCGCGTAGCTCTGGAGCGGGCCCATCACCCTGGCGGCGAGGCCGCCGGCTCGTGCAGCGGCGAGGCGGTCGGCGAGGCAGTAGCCGTCCTGGATCGCCTGGTTGGCGCCCTGGCCAAGGAAGGGCGCCATCGCGTGCGCCGCGTCGCCCAGCAACACCGCGCGCCCGCCGCGCGACACCCACGGCGCGGTCGCGTCGTGCTCGTACACGCCTACCGACGGCGGCACCCAGCGCTGAGCAGCGGCGAGACATGGGCGTCCGTCGCCGCGCTCGCGTCGCGCCGAGCTCGAAACAGCGCTCACACTGCTCGGCGACGGAGACGACCTCGGCCGGGATGCCCGCGCGCCGCAGCCGTCCCACGCAGTCCTCGCGCACGTCGCTCGCCTCCCAGTTCGAGTTCTCCGGCGGGGCGGCCGAGCCTACTGAGCGGCTCGTTGATGAGACGAATCGAGGACGGGCGGACCAGCCGAGGCAGCGCAGCGGTCGAGCCGGCGGCGCGGTCGGCAAACACGACGGCGACCATGTCCGACGTCGCGCCGTCGGCCGCGCCGGTGCCGTACGAGCCCGTGAGCGCGTATACGCCCTCGCCAAACCACTGGTGAAACTCGCCCTCGGAGCCGGCGGGCCTCGCCCCTCCCGCAGGCACCACGCCAAACTGGACGCGGATGCCGCTGTACTCCGGCGGCGTCGCGCCGCCGCCGCCCTCCGCGGCGTGGCTCGCCGCGACGTGCTCGCGCACGCGCGACGAGAGGCCTGCGGTGTGACTGCAGCGTGGTTGCGGGGTGGTTGCGGGGGTGGTTGCGGTCTGCGGTGTGGTCGCGCAAAGGCGCGCGCTGTGCCACGGTGCGATGTGCGGTGCGGTGAGTGGCGCGGCGCTGTGCAGTGTCGCACCGTCGGCGCCGACGACGAGGTCGAAGCGCTCCGCCGCGCCGCCCTCGAAGAGCAGCTCGACGCCCGCATCGTCCTCGCGGAGTGACTCGAGCCTCTGCCCAAGCCGCACCGTGCCGACGGGCAGCGAGTCGGCGAGGATGCGCTGCAGCGCGTCGCGCATGATTGAGAAGGCCTGCGGTGTGCCGTCGGGGGCGACCAGCGCGGGCTCGGCGCTCACGAGCGACTCGACGTCAATGTCGAGCAGCTCGAACCCGCCGCTCTTCCGGCTCAGGATGCGCCGCACCGGCAGTGCGCTCGCCTTCATTTGCTCACCCAAGCCCAGCCTCGCTAAAACGGCGGCACCGCCGTTGATCTGGATACCGCCGCCGACACCAGGCTTGAGCTCACTTCTCCTGTCAAACACCGCAACCTCCTCCACGCCAGTGTCGAGCGTCTGCAGCGCACGAGCCAGCGCGAGACCACCGATTCCGGCGCCGACCACCGCCACACGGCGAGGCGAGGTTGGAGTCGGGCTGGCCACGAGCGAGGCCACGGGCGAGAGAAACAAAATGCAGACGCATGGTGTCGGAATGTTCATCGCAGATCAACCCCGGCCGGCGACAAGAAGAATTTTGAGACGGCGTGACAAAAACAATTTTCGGCCGCGACAACATAAACGACGAGAGTGGCTAGAATGTATCGGAAAACCGGAATGTACGAAAGAGCTACATACACTGAAAAGAAAGCACGCGAGCAACCGGCCCATCGGCCGCAACGACCTCGGACGGGCTATTAGCCCGCCACGAGTGGTCGAGTGGTCAAGTAAAACTTTGCCTTTCGTAAAAGTTGCCCGAGTGGTCTGTGGGGAAAAAACGAAAACCGAGACGGACTTCTTGAACGGCCGGGCAACATGTCTTCCTTACTATTATTAATTGATACTTTTTGCACGGCTGAGCCCCCCCCCCCCCCCCCTCCCCCGCGCCCACTCCCTGCCCTCTCCCGCCACGCACTCCGTCAGAGCCCCCTCCCCTCTTGCACAACAGGAATTTTGACAATTAACAAGGTGATAGGAAGGCACAGCTCTCAATGAGAACGATGGGCTTGCCCATCCCGGAGTGGTTCGATCCCACATGAATCCGAGACGGTGACGGGTGCGTCTCGGTGATCTCAGGCCCAGTGAGGTAGTGCATCAGACTATCCCGGATCCTGCTGACCAAGCTCCTCTTGTAGCTCGATCGGTCACACCGCCATCGCCGTCGGGGAGAGGGGGGACGACACTGCTTCGGCAGCGTGCACCTCGATCCTGTACCGTGTTTGTTATGACCCCCCCCAATGAACATACCAGTGAGGGAGGGCGAGACGATCGAGGGGTCCCGTACCACGCGGAATCGGCCCTATCCAGTGCTCAAGTGCTCGCCCATACTGAGTTGTTTTTCCTTCTTTCATTGACGGAATCCTGGATCGTAACCTACCGGAAGCGTCGCGAGCGTGGTCGAGCTGCTTGGGGCCTGGGCGCTGGCAATGAGGCCCACCCAGCTGTTAGCGCTGCTCGTGGCTCTCCTCGCCGCTCCGTCCACCGCCATCGCCCCGCTGTCGCCATCCCTACGCAGCCGCCTGCTGTCGGGCAGGGAGAGGCGCGCTGTCCGGAGGGGCCGAGCCAATGTGATTCGCGCTGCGGGCCCCCGCGACCCGCGCGACGACGACAGCAAGGATTCCTCGCTGTACACCAATCCACTCGACGGCGGCGTCGAACTCGACGCAGTGACCGTCACGGCGCTGCTGGGTGCCGCGATCGCCTTCCAGTTTTTTGTCGTTGCAAACCTATGAGGCCCATGCCATCGGGGCGCGCCCCGCGGTAGGCCGCGGCGCGATCATAGCTTCCATGAAGCATGTGTGAACATGACTTGCGGCGTGCGTGTGCGCCGAACCTACGTTGGAGTCGCTTTGTCGGGTGCTTCGCCCACTGTGTGTGGTGTCCGTGTGCGTCTTGTTGTTGTCTTGTTGTTTTTGTCTCTCCATTATTTATACGAGGCTGGCACATCTCTGCCCCCCCAGAGACGCCATGAATGTCTGAAATATCTCTGCTGCGTGCTGGCTCTGCGCGCCGGTCTACGTCTAGGCGACGGTCGGACGGGACGAGACCGAGAGCCGAGCTCATCACTGCTCAGCGCTGAGGACGAGCGGTCTGCCCCCCAGCTCACAGCTGCCGCTCGTACTCGGAGGCGCTCAGCTCGTGCAGCGGCGTCGGTGCCTTTGCCGCCCCCTTCGGGCTCGCGGGGATGGTCGAGTAGAGGATGGTCGCGGCGATGACGAGTGTGGAGCCGGCGAGGAAGGTTGGGCGGAGGGAGAAGTTGAAGGACGGGATGAAGAGAGAGACGACCGAAGAGATGACGATCGAGAGCGACGTAGCGAAGCCTACGCGACACGCGCCGCCGCCCGTCCAGTGGCCGCTCCCCCCCCCCCCCCCTCCCCAGGATGGCGGCGCACCCTTGACGACATTGTCGGCGTACTTCATCACCAGCGCGACAAGCAGGCCGCCGAGCGAGACCTGGGGGAGATCGGCGCGGGGAGGAGCCGAGAGGTGACCGGGAGGGCAGCCGAGAGGTGCCCGCCCGGCGCTGCGCTCCTGCAGGACGACGAAGCTGGTCACCCAAGTGTAGCCCTGCAGGAAGCCGCCTGCGCAGTGCCAGCGCGCTGCTTACGAGGCGGTCCGGGAGGTGTGTGCGGAGTGGAGGCCCGGCAGGGAGGCGCCCGCGCGGATGGCGCCGCCGTCGAGCCACGCGATCTGGCAGGCGCCGATGAGCAGCGACAGCGAGCCGAGCTGCACATTCCGCAGCCAGATCGGGACCTGTGTGTGGCAGGAGGCGGTGGTCTGTAGTCCGCAGCCAAGTCGGGACCGGCGCCGTCCGCTTGGCGACCCGCTCGGCTGGTCTCGGCCCATCTCGGCTGCTCTCAGGCCATCTCGGGCCAACTCGAGCCGTCTCGGGCCATCTCGAGCCGTCTCGGCCTCCCCTCTCACCTGCGCTGTCCGCTTGACGATCCTCTCCAGCCACACGCCGGCGAGGCCAGAGAGGAAGCACGCCGACGTGACGGCCGCCTGCAGGAGGCTCCGAGAAGGTGTGGGGAGGGGAGGGTACCCCCGAGGAGGGGCGGGGTGGCGGAGGGGGAGGGCCGCACCATGCCGCGGATCGGGCTGGTCGAGGAGAGGGGCCCGCCTACCCACGCAGGAGTTGGTCTGTTGAACCGTTGAGTGGGACCGTTGAGTGGGACCGGGCTGGTCGAGGAGAGGGGCCCGCCTAGACGCCAACAGCAGCCTGCTCTGGTCGGGATGCCCCCGCTCCTCCCGGCGGGGGCTGGTCGAGGGAGGACCGGCACCGCCCGACGGCAGCTGCACAAAGACGACGCCTGAGACCTCGGGCGATCTCGGGTGATCTCGGGCGATCTCGGGCGATCTCGGGCGATCTCAGGCGATCTCGGGCGATCTCGGGCGATCTCTGATGATCTCAGGTGATCTCAGTCGATCTCGGGTGATCTCGGACCGAGGAAGAGAATCCCCAGCGCCACCCAGCGGCGGAGGGAGATGTGGCGCTTCAGCAGCGTCACCTGCCGGCAAGAGGGGTCCGCGTGAGGCGGTCACGTCTGGCGCGGGTGCGGCGGAGGCCGCGCGCGCCGTGAAGAAGGCTGTCGTGAGCAGCTTCAGCTGGTATGCGACCTGGGCAGGTGAGGGTGAGGGTGAGGGTGAGGGTGGTGGTGGTGGTGGTGGTGGTGGTGGTGGTGGTGGTGGTGGTGGTGGTGGTGGTGGAGAGGGTGGTGATGAGGGAGAGGAGGGGCATGCCTGGCAGGTAGCGGCGTCGAGGTGCGTCGTCGCGAGGTAGAGGAGGTTGTTTTGCACGAGGTAGAGCAGCGCGGGCACGCCTGCATCTCCGGCGTGTCACGCGTCTGAGGCGTCTCTGGGGCGTCTCAGAGGCGTTTGTCGAAGGCGTGTCGGAGGTGGCGCGCGCCGACGAGGAGAGTGTCTCTCCAGTTGACGAAGACGCCCTGCCATATGGTATTGCACGCGCCCGGGACGCCCTGCTGCAGCGCGAGCACCGCCACGGAGACGAGGATCTTCACGACCTCAGCCAGGAGCACCGCCGTCGAAGCGAGGTACTTTGGCTGGTCCGGCAGCCGCGAGTATCGCATCGAGAGCATCTGGCACGCATTCTGCACCGCTAATGTGCAGAGCACCGCCTGGCCTACCGCCGCCTTTGGGATCCGGGGGCCAGCCGGCTTGCTCAGCCGCTTGCCCGACAGGTGGAGCGGCAGCAAGGGGAGACGGTCGCGATCCGCGCGAGCGAACATCGCGCACGCGGTCAGGAGCAGCAGCGCGAATTTCATCGGGGCATCTGTGGAGGGCACGGTGGCGGCGGTGTGATCGGTGGCGATGCGTGAGAGCCGTGGCGAGCCACAGGCAAGTGTGGCGCCTGTCAACGCCGCCAGCGCGTGCAAAAAGAATTTTAAAATCGAAGAATTTCACATTACTCGGAATCTGAAAATGTTTTTTTCAGATTACTCGGCGAGCACAGATTACTCGGAATCGAACAAAATTTTAGGATTGTAGATTACTCGGACCGAACAAATATTTCCTCGCAGATTACTCGGCTCGCCTCGGCGCCGGCTCGCTCGGGGTCAGCTGCCGCCGCAGCGAGCAGGCTGGGCCAGGTGAGGGAGATGCGGCCTGCGGGGGGAGGGGGTGCGAGGCTGTTCCGAGACAGTTCCGAGACGGCTCCGAGAGCATGCTGGGCCAGGTGGAGGCAAAAAACGACCCGGGTGCACCCGAGCCCACCCGAGAGGTGTCCCCAAGGGTCTGGGGCCGTTTTGCTAAAAATCGAGCAAAGTCAGCTCCGCCTCAGCGCGTTGCACTCATAGCCCTCGCTCATCGCCACTTGCGCACGGCTGTTCGTGAGCGTGACGCAGCGCATATGCCACTCCCGGCTTCGGCGAAGTGAAGGGCGTCAGGGCTGTCAGCCAGGGGGGGCGACCCTCGCAGCGTCATCCTCGATCGTACACACACGCCGGCAGCCGATGCACCCCGACTCGCTGGTCGACACGCAGGGCTTCTGGCCTCTGCCCCACGCGCGATGCCCCACTGTGAGACCCGGTCGCCCCACACCAGCAGCCTATGCACACCATAGTTCGGCAAAACTCCACGCCGCCGCCTGCGCCTCGATGATGGCGCACAGCTGCGCTGGCGAGAGGCCCGCGACGCGGGCGCCGATGCGGTGGGAGGCCATCGACGGGGAGGTGAAGCGCCTGCCCACGCGGCAAAAGGCTGCACCGCGTCCGGTGCAAGCCCCTACTCGAGTATTTGCCGGAAGATCCGGCGCCGTTCCGGCGCCGCTTATGGGAAGCGGCAAAACATGCAGCACTCAGCCTTCCCTCCCCCTCCCGGATGGAAGTACTACCTGAGCTCGACCGTGCTTGACTTCGCTGTTCAGATGGGAAGCGGTAACCCACGGTGATATGGCCGCATGTGCCTCCTGCCCGGGAGATGTCGTATATAGAGTAAAGTAATCGCCGATCGCAGGGACAAAGCTTCACATGTATAGAGGGTGAACCTTCTTTTGTAGAAGGCTAGGATTGAGAGCAGCCTCGCTCTCAATCCTAGAAGTCGAAGGATTGGGAGCAGCACTCCTCGCAATCGTAGCATCTCTGTGGACTGTGCGATTGTGTGAGCACCTACGCTCGCAATCCTACATCTTCTAGGACTAAGAGCAGCTCCGCTACCAAGGCGACGGGTGACGCCTACTGTACGACTACTGCCAGTGCGCGCACAATCCTAGCAAAGTCTAGGATTGCGAGCAGTACTGCTCACAATCGAGAATCGTCAATCCTAGCAACATGCCTCCGATTGCGAGCAGTGCTGCTCGCCGCAATCCTACATCTATCATCTTGTAGGACTATGAGCGGCTGCGCTCACAATCGTATTAAAGATCCAAAAGATCTGCGCTCACAATCCTAGCAACATGCACCGATTGCGAGGGGACCCGCTCGCAAAGTCGCAATCCTCAGTGCTTAGATTTTAGATGTGCATAGGATTGTGCGAGCGCCGCCGCCGGCGCTCGCGCGCAATCGCACAGACATGCTACGATTGCGAGGAGTGCTGCTCCCAATCCTTCGACGGTTCTAGGATTGAGAGCTCGAGGCTGCTCTCCGAATCCGCCTACGGCCTAGCCTTCTATAGGCAAAAAAGAAGGTTCACCCGCACAGAGCTCAATATCTCTAGGACACGATGTGGACCCAGTCGTTGAGGGAGAGCTGCGGTGCGGCCGACGCGCCGTCGGCCAGCCGCATCCGCTGCCACTCCACAATCTTTGTCTCGACGGTGTCCTTGATGAGGAGCCGCACGCAGCGGGTCTCCTCGCTCTGCCCGATCCGCGCGATGCGGCCTGCCGCCTGCCGCTCGATGCCGGGCTGCAGCGCCGGCTCGAGCAGAAAGACCGTCGAGGCCTGCGTCAGGGTGAGGCCCGCCGCTCCACCGCCGCCCGCGCCAGAGGCGCCGCCGAAGAGGGGGACGAGCAGCACGTCCGCGGAGGCCGAAAAGTCGGCGAGGGCGGCGCGCTTCTTGTCCAGCGAGCCAACGAGCGAGGCAACGCGGACGCCGTTGGCCGCGAGTGCGTCCCCCGCGAGGGTGAGCAGCCGCGTCCAGGCCGAAAACACGACCGCCTTTCCGCGCGCCTCTTTGATCGCGGCCACCTCGATGCAGAGCCGCGTCAGCTTCGTGCCGTACTCGTCGAGCAGCTGCAAGCCCGCCGCCTCGGCCTCACACCCCGCCTCGATAGAGGTGCCGCACTCGAAGATGCCCTCCTCGGTGAGCGGTTTCTTGCACAAGGGGCAGGACCGCGACTCGGAGACCGCCTGCGTGAGGCAATCGTAGCATCCGCCGTGGCCGCACAGCGTCATCCCCCATTCCGTCGCGGCCGAGCGGTTGTCGAGGCAGATCGGGCAAAGTTCGGCGCCCTCGCCCTGCTCCTCCCCTTCCTCGTCGGCGGCGCACGCCTCGTCGGCCGCCCCTCCCGCCTTGCGCAAGTAGCTCAGGCTGCCCGCCTTGTCGCGAAGCGCGCTCGCGGTCCGAGCGACCTCCTTCCTCCGCTCAAGCACGACTCCGCTCACCACAACCGACAGCGCCGCCCGCGCATCCGCCGCCGCCGACTCCTCCGCCCTAGGACGCTTGCCCGCCCGCTTCCGGCCGAGCGGGATGGTGGAAGGCGCAGCAACGTCCTCCGACCCGCTATCGAAGAGGGAACGCACCTCCTGCCGCGGCCGCTCCAGCTTTGCGCCCGCAGCGCGGAGCGTGCGCGCGGCCTCTTCGTCCTTGGCCGCGGAGGCCGCCGTGAGGCACGACTCCGCCTCTTGCGAGAGCTCCCTCAGGATCTCGGCAGCTGCGGCGGCGCACCGGCCGGCGGAGAGCTCGCCCAAGGAGCGCTGCGCCACCGCGAGCATCGCGCGCGCCTTCAGGTGGTTGACGAGCGCGACAGCGTGCTCAGAGGTGGCGCGCGCGACGAGTCGCTCGGCAATCACCGCCTGCGGGAGGCGGCCCGCGCTGGCGGCGCCTGCCGCGCCGCGTGGCCGCGCCGTGTTGACGACGCCTGGGTGGCACGCCGTCTGCCGCACGCGAGTGAGGTCGCCGTTGAGCTGACCGAGCAGCCGCGCCTTCCGGCCGGCGCTCGCCGTAGCCGCGGTCCGCGCATACGCCTTGTGTGAGCGGCGGAGCTGCGCAAGCGCCGACTCGTAGGACGCCCTCTCGGCCGACGACGACGTCAGCTCCAGCGTGGCCCACGTCAGCGGCGGCAGGCTGATCTGCGCCTTGATCGCCGGGTCGGCCTGGCGCCGACGCAGCATCAGCGCTCGGAGCAGCGCGCGCAGCCGGTAGAGGCCGGTGGGCGCCCTCTCCTTGAAGGGCCGGAGCACGAGCGCGTTGAAGGTCTCCTCGGTCGCGAACGGGCGGCGGTTGAGGAAAGCGATCAGACCGGAGAGCTCGGCCGCCTTGGCGTTGATCGGGGTTCCCGTCGCCACCCATGCGAAGCGGCGGCAGAGCTCGGAGCACATCTGGGCCGCCTTGGACGAGGTCTGAGAGACGAGCTGCGCCTCGTCGAGGATGATGCGCCAAAAGCCGAGCGCGCCGAGCGGCAGGTCCAAGCCGCCCTCGGTGCGCTGCACCTTGCGCAGCTCGTCCCTCAGCGTCTCGAAGCTGCAAAAGATGATGTCGCAGTCGGCCACCGGAGGCGGCGGGCTGCCTCCGACGCCGACAAAGAGGTCCGGCTGCGTCGCTGCCAGCACCTCCACCTCGACCTCCACGCCCTCTGCGTGGTCGGCGGCGGCGGCAAGGCTCTCCTCCGATGCCGCGAGGCGCCGCGAGGCGCGCCGTCCACGACCGCCAGCGGCCGCCGCCTCGGCCGGCGCCGCGGCCGACGCTTCGGCCGGCGCCGCCTCCGCCAGCGCCTCCGCCTCGGCGGCCCCGGATGACGCGGCCTGCTGCTGGCGGCGCTTCCTTGCTCCGTCGAGGCCGAGGTACGTGGCGACCTTGAGGGCGCCGTGCTTGAAGTGCTTGCGCGTCTCCTCCTCCCACTGGCCGAGGATGGCGGCGGGCGCGACCACGAGCGTCGCTCGCACCGGCACGTGCTCCCTGGTGAAGCGAGGCAGCTCCTCTACGGCCCAGCCGGCGGGAGCGCGGTTGCCGACGACGAGGCCGAGCAGCTGCAAGCTCTTGCCTAGCCCGACCTCGTCGGCGAGGATGCCGCCGCACGTTTCGGCTCGCGGCGCCGCGTGGAAGGCGGCGGAGCACTCGCCAGTCATCGAGTGGATGTAGAAGAGGCGGCCGTGCGCCGCCCGGATCTGCAGCCACGCCGGGTGGAGGGAGAGCCGGTCCGGCTCACGCTCTCGTTCGATCATCCAGCCGATGCCGTAGTTCTGGAAGGGGTGCAGCCGAGCGCCGTCGGCCAGCGCCGCCTGCACGGCCGTCGACGCGCAGAGGTTCGAGTCCTTGGTGCTGGAGGAGGCGGTGCAGCAGCGCTGCAGCACGTTTGTGAGGTCAAACTCCGCCACCGGAGGAGGGCCGGCGCTCGAGGAGCCACCGGCGCTCGAGGAGCCACCGGCGCTCGAGGAGCCACCGGCGCTCGAGGAGCCACCGGCGCTCGAGGAGCCACCGGCGCTCGAGGAGCAGGTAGCGGAGTAGGAGGGGTCCTCCGGGCCCAAGGCGACGTCGGAGCGAGAGACGGACATGTACCGGTTGAGGGTGTCCGGGTCACAGTCGGGGCCGAGGCCTGCGCCGGACCCCGCCCCGGGCGTCGCCAGGAAGGTGACCAGCCGGCGGAGAGAGCGGAGCACGTCGCGGACGCCGCCGAGCCGCTCGCCGGAGAGCGCGAGCGCGTGCTCCTCTCCGTCGCCGGCAAAGGCGGCGGCTCCAGCCGTTAGCCTTCGATCAAGCTCAAACGCGCCCGCCTCCAGCCGCAGCGTCACTTGGATGATGGCTGGAGCTCCGCCCTCCCCGTCGGGCGGCGGCGTGAAGCGGGCGGCGGCCGAGGCGACGAGGACCTGCATGCAGCCCTTGCTCCTCTTTGCGTGCTGCTCGTCCGGGCACGCCACCAGCGATGGGCAGTCTTCACCCCAGAGGCACTCAACCTCCTCGGCGGTGACGTGGTCGCGGTGCGCGAGCACCTGGTGCAGCTGAAAGAGGCGCCAGTATTGAGCGCGGTCGGCTCCTGGTCCAGACCATTGCGCAAAGACGGACGCCATCGGCCGTGCGCCGCGCCTGAGAAAGCGCTGCGAGATCTTGGTCCTGCAGCCGACGCTGCAACCGTGAAGGCTCGTACAGGAGCACGGCCTCTCCTCCACGTCCGCACGCCGAACGAGGTGCAGGTGGCGCGGCCGCGTCCATGAGTCCTCGTTGCGCTCCTCGCCCATCTCCCAGAGCAGCTCCACGGCGCCGTCGGAAAGCGCACGCTTTGCGGACGCGTCCCAGACGGAGGCGGTGAAACGCAGGTCGCCGACCGCGAGCGGGAGAGGGAGAGGACTCGCAGCCTCCACGCGGGATGGCCACTCGCCGCGGACACGCCGGTGGTCAAGCCGGCCCGTCTCGGCGTCGCGGTACTCTGCGAGCGGATCCTCCAGATCGTTGGCCACGACATCGGCACCACCCTGCATGCTGTCGCGGGACAGCGGCGGGGTGCAGGGCGTAGGGCTGGGTGCAGCGAGAGGCGACAGGGGTACGCGGTACTACGGGGGCGGGGGGTGGTGGTGCCGCAGGTTTTTTTTATTTACTCCATTCGGTTTGGAATTCGGTTTTTGGAATTTAGTGAAAAGAAAGAAAACAAAGGTAAAAAGAAATCCGGTCCGTTCCCGCGCATTCCAGTCGCGTCCTCTCGCCCGTTGCCCAACCACGCACAATGAACGACGACGACCCGACGCTCGCGGCCCTCTCCAGTGCCGTGGACTCGATCGAATCTCGCTACCTCACTTGCGGCCAGTTCTCGATGCCGGCGCCTCTCCAGATCACCGCGTCCGGCG
Source organism: Emiliania huxleyi CCMP1516 (assembly GCF_000372725.1). Taxonomy (NCBI): domain Eukaryota; phylum Haptophyta; order Isochrysidales; family Noelaerhabdaceae; genus Emiliania; species Emiliania huxleyi. Next base: position 872,193 of record NW_005199770.1, read on the forward strand.
GCCAGACTGCCACGTTCCCGATCAAGCGGGGCGAGCAGCTCACCGAGATCAAGAAGCTGACCGATGTCGCGGCGCCGTCACCGTTTGGCCTCGGCGGCGAGACCGTTGTCAACACCGCCGTGCGCCAAGCCTCGCAGGTGAGCGCGTGCGCCTCGAGCACGAGGGCTCAACACATCACTTCCGCCACCATTCCCTCTCTGTCCGCCGCCACCGCCGCCGCCGCCGCCCCCGCAGGTCATGGGCGACTCGCTGACCTTCGCCGGAGGCTTTGACGGCGCTCTCCCTCCCGCCGTCCTCGAGAAGATCCGCACCGAGCTCGTGCCTGACGCGGGCGCCGTGACGGCCAAGCTGCACAAGGTCAACATCTACGAAAAGGGCGGCCACTTTGCCGAGCACCGCGACACGCCGCGCTCCGAGACGCACTTTGGCTCGCTCGTCCTCCTCCTCCCCGCCTACCACGCCGGCGGCGCGCTCTGCGTCGATCACGCCGGCCAGCGCAAGGTCGTCGACTGGGGCAAGACCGGCGACTGGGCGCCGCGCTACCACTACGGCTTCGGCGCCGACGCGGCCAAGCGGCTCGCCGAGCACACGCCGGCCGGAGTGCTCCGCTGGTGCGCCTTCTTCGGCGACACCAAGCACCACGTCGGCACCGTCTCGGACGGCGTCCGCGTGACGCTCGCGTACGAGCTCTACCGCGACGGCAAGCCCGACCCGTTCGCCGACGCGCTCCTGCAGCGCGCCGAGGCCGTGCGGCAGGCCTTTGCGGCCGTCGTCGCCGACGATGCCTGCCTGCCCGAGGGCGGCACGCTCGGCTTCGAGGCGGCACACCTGTACGAGGAGAAGGAGCTCAGCGCGACCGAGAAGGCGCCCGCCGGAGTCGGTGCGAGGCCCGCGTCATTCTTCTCCTCACGCGTCTCCCCGTGAGCAGGCACTCGCCAAGACGTCGGCCAAGGACGTGAGTGTCAAGAAGATCAAGTCGGGGCTCAAGAACGAGGACGCGGTGCTCGCGGTGGCGGCGGCGGCGGCTGGGCTGCGCGTCGAGACCAAGCGTGTGCTCTCCGACGGCGAGGGCTACTGCGAGCAGCAGTGGGAGCTCGCCAAGATGCCGGCAAGTGACCGCGGCTTCGGGCGCGTGCGCAACTGCGACGGCTGCCGCATGAAGGGCGTCTCGCCGGACGAGATCGACGACTACGCGGCGGGCCACCTCGACGAGGGCATCACGTGGCTCTCGAGCCGCAAGGGCGCGCCAAGCGCCTCGCCCTGACGCCCATGACGTGTCCGTCCATGACACGTACACGTCCCTCGGCCCGCCCCACCCCCATGACGTGTCCGTCCATGACACGTACACGTCCCTCGGCCCGCCCCACACGTCCCTCGTCATGGACGGACACGTCCCTCGGCCCGCCCCACCCCTATGACGTGTCCGTCCATGACACGTACACGTCCCTCGGCCCGCCCCGCCCCAGGCGCCAAGGGCCTCCTCGCCGAGCTCCAGTTCGGAGAGTACTTTGGCAACGAGGCCTGCACCGACACCTTCTACACGCGCACCGTCCTCGTCGTCTCGCTGCCGCCGGCTGCCGAACGCGGCGCCATCAAAGGCGCCCGGCTCACCGCCGACCGCGTCCGCCTCGGAGAGCCGCCCGCCAAGACGCCGGCGGCCTCCGCCAAGAAGCCGGCGGCGGCCTCCGCCAGCGGCGGCAAGGCTGGCGCCTCCGCCTCAGCGAGCAGCTGCGCGGCGCCGCTCAAGCAGGCGACGCTCGGCTTCGGTGGCGCCACGCCCGCGGCGGCGGCGTCCTCCGGGACGGCGGCCGGCAAGAAGCGCGCGGCGGCCGACGCAGGGATCGACAAGGCGCGCGCCACCGCCAAGGCCGAGGACGCGGATGGCAGCGACGACGACGATGACGAGGAGGAGTACGAGGTGGAAGCGATCCTCAAGTCGCGTCCCTCGGGCAAGTCGACCGAGTACTACGTCAAGTGCGAGCAAGTGGCACGGCGCTGCTGTGCTGTGGGGAGAGCTATGTTCACAGCGTGTACCGTGAACAGGTGGAAGGGGTACGACGACCCGGACGACAACACGTGGGAGCCGCGGAAGAACCTGCACGCCGACCTCATCGCCGAGTTTGAGGGCCAGCCGGCCGCCAAGAAGCACAAGGGCGAGGCCGACGCCGCGGCCACGGCCGGCAAGGGCAAGGGCAAGGCCAAGGCCGTCGACGACGACGACGACTACGACGAGGACGACGACGAGGACGACGAGGACGACGACGAGGAGTACGTCGAGGCGGCGCCCTCGGCGGCCTCCGCGTCTCGCTCGTCGTCGGCGCCGCCGTCACTCTTCCCCGCCGCGCCCGCTGCCAAGAACGCGGCCGGCCCGCGCACGATCCACGTGACCGGCGGCCGCGGCAACTCGCGCTGCCAGCAGATGGGCGGCGTGACGACGGTGACGCTCGCCGCGGGCCAGGGGCTGCGCGAGCTCAAGACGGCCATTCGGAAGATTTTTGGCAAGGTGGACTGCCACAAGCTGGGCTCCCTCACGCTCGCGTCCACGGGCGCCATCGCCAAGAAGAACGACCTCAAGGACGGCTGCACGGTGGTCTGCCACTACACCTACGCGCCCGGCGACCCCAGCGCCTTTGGCGGTCGCCGCCGCGGCGGCTTTGGCGGCTTCCGCCGCGGCGGCGGCAGCGACCGCGAGAGGATGCTCTTGATGCTCATGGCCCGCGGGTACGGCATGTTCTGAGCAGCGCGTGCCACCCCGCCACCCCGCCGTTGGGGCTGAAGCGTGTGACCGCGCCGCATCATCATGCGCGTACCCGGGTCTCTCACCCACAGTCGCCCACACAGTCCGCGGTCGCGTGCGAGAGTTCGCTCAAGCCCTTCGTGTTGGGTGTTTGTTTGTTGTGTTGTTGTGCCGTGCCCGTGGTGCCAGGTATCTCAAATTTCTTTTCTTCTTTCGCAAATTTCTTTTCTTCTTTTTGGACTCAATTTCTTTGTTTTTGCACATGTCTCGCTTCCATAAACTCGAGTATACCTGTGCTCCAGTGGGGAAAAAGAAAGAGAGCAGGAAATTGAACTCTGCGTGAATCTCGAAAGGAGGCGCGATGATGGCACGCTGCGAATCGCAACTCGACTCTCGAGACGCTGGACCAAGTCCTGTCTCTGCAGAGTCGCCGTCGATGCATCTGCTCACGAACACAGCCCGCTCGCCTCGCGAGAGAAGGAGCGCGCAGAACCCACCATCGCCGAATCGCTTGCGACGGCCGCACTGGTGGTCAGATGTGGAGCTCTGGTCGTCGTCGGCAGCCGCAAAGGCGAGGCTGTTGCGCCTCCTTCAACAAAGGAGGGCATGCCTCACGCGAGCGGCAACCTGTCGAAGGTGTCCTGTCCTTCCGGCTTCACCTGGTTGTGTATGCTTGCGCGACGCAAACATGCGCACGACGCCTCAGCAGTCATGAAGTCAGAACGCGAGAAGAGTCGGGTTCTGAGATGGCTGTGCTTTGCAGCGATGCAGCGCAAGCCCGACGAGCGCAGTCGTGTCTCGAGGCCGAGGACACCACCACGCTGCACTGCAGCGGGATTGATACAGCTGCTGCTCGTCGCGAATCTGCCTGCCTTCTGTGCCGCTTCCGCACCGCCGCCGCCGCTGCTCCCACCCTCGGGTCCACAGATCACCGTTGCCGAAGCCAACCACGCTTGCGCGTTGAGAGCAGATACGCAGCATGCGGAGTGCTGGGGGGACACCGCTTCCGCCGCATCGCCCGACGTGGCCTACACGCAGATCTCAGCGGGTCGACTCCACATCTGCGCTCTGAGGGCAGACAACAGGCGCGCCGAGTGCTGGGGTAGCAACAGCGCCGGCCAGAGCACCCCGCCGCACAGTGTGGCCTTCATACAAGTCTCTGCCGGCGGAGATCACGCTTGCGGCATCATAGAGGACACGCGGCGCATCGAGTGCTGGGGTGACGACAGCGAGGGCCAGAGCGGCGTCCCCGGGGCTCCATCTCTGCCGCCGCTCTCGCCGCCGCCATCCTCCTCTCCGTCACCTTCGTCACCGCCTCCCTCCGTTCCGCCGCCCTCCCCACCGCCCCCGTCGCCGCCGCCGCCATCGCCACCGCCACCCTCGCCTCCGCCGCCCTCGCCGCCATCCCCATCGCCGCCGCCGCCCTCGCCGCCGCCACCAAGCCCGCCGCCGCCCTCGCCACCACCGCTCTCGTCATCGCCATCGCCGCCACCGCCCTCGCCGCCACCGCCCTCGCCGCCGCCCCCCTCGCCGCCGCCCCCCTCGCCGCCGGGCCCCTCGCCGCCGCCCCCATCGCCCCCACCACCCTCGCCACCA
>NW_005199770.1:877343-916613 GCF_000372725.1 Emiliania huxleyi CCMP1516
TGGCGGTCGCCGACGGCTCGGTGGCGTGACCTACACGCAAGTATCTGCAGGCACGTATCACACTTGCGCTCTGCGGGAAGACACCGGCCATGCAGAGTGCTGGGGTCGGAACGTTGAAGGCCAGGCCACCGCGCCGGCAAACGTGTCCTATGCGCAGATCTCTGCAGGTGGGCTCCACACATGCGCTTTGCGGGAGGACAATGGCGTCGAGTGCTGGGGTAGCAACACTGACAACCAGAGCACCCCGTTGCCTGGCGTAGCCTTCATTCAGGTCTCTGCCGGCGGGAATCACACCTGTGCCATCAGGGCAGACACGGCGCTGGCTGAGTGCTGGGGTCGCAACATCGAGCGCCAGAGCTCCGCGCCGTCAAACGTGTCCTACGCGCAGATCTCTGCGGGCGGTCTCCACACGTGCGCTTTGAGGGCAGACACGGGGCACGCAGAGTGCTGGGGCAAGGATGGCGCCAATCAGACCAGCGTCCTTCCCGACGTGCCCTACACCCTGCTGCCGTCGCCGCCCTCGCCACCCTCGTTGCCGCCCCCGATGCCACCGCCCCCGGTGTCACCTCCATCCCCGCCGCCTTCGCCACCGCCCCCACCCCCACCGCCTCCGATGCCGCCGCCGCCGCTCTTCCCCCCCATGGTCCCTGCTGGTCTGCCTCAAGCCCCTCCTCCGCCGCCGTTACCTCCGCCGCCCTCACAGCCGCCGCCGCCGCCGCCGCCGCCATCCTCGCCGCCCCCGTCGTCGCCGCTGGCCATCGTTGTCAAGGATTCAGCGGTCATTTCCTTCACCAACGCATCGCAGCTAGGAGACGCGACTGTGCAACAAGTGATTGACGCTATCCGCGGGCAACTCCGTCGTCGTTCGCGTGCATTGCATGACGAGCAGCATCGACGACGACTGACGATTACGAATGAACGTGTGTGTCAGCAATCACGCTTCGAAGTGGGATCTGAGTCGTCCGCGATATATTCAAAACTTGACTTCCAGCAATTCTACTCAAGTTGGTGCACACAGGACGGTGGTGGAGGAACATGCAATGTCGAGGACGACGATACTGACGCACCGAACGGCAGGAAGGTATTCAAAATCACGTGGGGTTCATGCGGCGATGCCTGTCAGTCAGGGGGGTGCGTCAAGAGGCCTGAAGAGCGATACTTGGAAGTGCCTGTGCCGGTCTTTGATAAAGATCTGAGGCCCTTGATCCCATTTCCTCCGAGGGCCCCCTTGGGCTCGCCAGTCTTCATCGGTATCCTTTACGAGTTCGACAAGGTTTTCGAGGCAGATGGCTCGTTAGAGCTGGACACTCTCGCCACAGTCAGAATGACATATGTCGAGGACGCCGTCAAGAATGCAACGCAAGCGCTCTGCGAGACCTGCGATGTGCAATCGAATGTCCAAGTCCTCTTCCCACCGCGTCCACCGCCATCGCCTCCGCCATCGCCACCCTCAACGCCGCCGAACCCTCCACCGCCGAGCCCACCTCCGTCACCACCTCTGCCCTCGTCGCCGCCTCCGTCGCCGCCGCCGCCCTCGCCGCTGCCTCCGTCGCCGCCGCTGCCCACGCCGCCGCCGCCGAGCCCGCCACCGCCCTTACTGCCGCCATCACCGCCGCCTCCAGTCCCAGGCCTTGCTGGGGGGGAGATTGCTGGCATCGTTATCGCAACACTCCTCGTTCTTGGGGCCCTCGGAGCTGTAGCCTACAAGCAGTATGTTGACGTCGACCGCAAGCCTCGCGTGTCGCTCGTGGCGCCCGAGAACCACGTCGCGTCGCCAAGGAACCCAAGGCGCCGGGCCATGCTCCAGAGGATACCCACCAAAAGGGTTTGGCGAGCCTGGGATCGCGCGCAGGCCGAGGCCAGGCCGGCCGAGGGCTACGGAGCCAGGCTCGAGCGAGGTCGCCGCCAGGTCTTTGCGCACCTCTCAAGCTTGCGGCCCACCTCTCAAGCGCAGGCCGAGGCTAGGCCAGCCGGGGGCTACGACGCCAGGTCGGCCGAGGGCTACGACGCTAGGCTGGAGCGGCTTGAGAGGTTAGCAGCGTCTGGCGACACTGGCAACGATGGCGACGATGCTGCCAACCTATCCAGTGGGCGGCCGAGCCGACGGCTATCATTGCCGCCTTCCTTATTGCAAACTAGCATGTCTGCAATAGCGCTTCCCAGTCCTGGCGGCTCCCGGCCCGACAAGTGCTCGCTTCGCGATGCCCTCGAGGCGGCCGTAGCGAGTATCGCCACCCCTGCAGGCCACATCCGGCCGCTAGAGGGCTACGGCAAGTTTGGCGGCGCTATCCAGGAAATGAGCATCGGCGCTCCCGTTCAGGCCGCGCTGGGACTGCACAACCTGCTCGGCGTGAGCGAAGCGGAGATCTTGTGCCTGATGGGTGACCCCGTGGAGTCGATCCGCGAGGAGTTCCTGCGCCACGGCTCTATGGACGACCTGTGGTGCCTCGACTACGTCTTGAACCAGCATGCGGGCATGTCGGATCGGGAGTGGCCGAACGGGAAGATGGACGAAGGTCGGAGGAGCGAGACCTTTGACGACTTTGTCAACCATCCAAGCGCCCGCTCCGCCGGCCTCGACGCGGGCCACGTGCTCGCGCTCCGCATGTACACGACCAACGCGTACCGATCGCTCAACGTGCCGCTGCGCAACACGAAGCGCAAGGGGGCGCACCCGTTCCCCGTGACGATCCTTAAGCTCTCGGACGGCATCAAGAAGCTGCGCGCGGTCGGGGCCGGCGTCGCCGGCGCGCACGAGCCGGCCGACCTCTACCGTGGCATGCGCGACATGTGCGTCACCGCTGACTTTGAGCGCCGGGGCGGCTCCGAGCTGGCGTGCATGTCGACGACGACGGACATCGTGGTCGCGCTCAAGTACTCTGCGAGCCAGGCGAGCCTGCTGCTCAAGCTGCGCACCTCCTCCTTCATGGACCGCGGCGCCGACATCGCCTTCCTCTCCGCCTTCCCCGGCGAGCGCGAGGTGCTCTTCCCGCCGCTCACCTACCTCAAGCCGACGAAGCGGAGGGAGGTGCTCAAGCTGGGCGAGGGGGCTACGTGCACGGTCGTCGAGGTGACCGTGGCGTTTCCAAGCTGAGCGCGGAGCCGCCCCACATCGCGAACGGTTTGTGACGCGAATATATAGCTAGCGCTCACCGCTACGTCCACAGTACGGTACGGGACAGGCGAGGCCAGCATGCACGCCTCGTTTATACGGTGAAATTGCTACACAGAGAGTGTAGATGTACAGACTTGCAGTGTGTCTGAGTTCTGAGAGTACAGGTGTGGGCGGGGGGGGGGGGGGTTCGTTTTACTTTTTTGCCAGTTGGGTGTTGCTGAGTTGCGCCATTCGGTATGCCATTCCCTGTTCGCGATGACCGAGCGAGCAAAATCCAAAACAATGAATCAGACTGAAAAAATAGAGATAGAGTACGCTGTGTACGGAAGCATATGTGCTACCTCTCCGGCAGCGCCGCTAGGTCCTCTTGCGCCAGCACCTCCCTCTCGACGCCGTCCATGTGCGCCAAGCCTACCACCGCCACTGCCACGCCCCGCGGACAGGCCTGCCTCAGCCGGCGTGCCATCAGCCGATCGCGCTGGTGCAGCATCACCTCCACCACGGGCGGCGCGGCGTCCTCGAGGAATCGCCTCAGCGCCGCGACCTGCCTCCGGTCCTTGAGCGCCTCGACCGCCTCGGCGAGGCCGCCCGCGCCGAGCGTGCTGCCCACGAGCTCGGGCGGCGGCGTCGTCGTCATCAAGCGCGGCAGCGACACCTCCCCGAGCGCGCCGCGCAGCAGCCGCAGCGTCTCGTTCACGTCGCGGTCGATGCAGTGCGCCGGCGCCTGCACCGCGTCGGCGGCGTCCAGCGCCGCCTTGAAGTCGACGCCCGGCACCAGACCGAGCGCCTTCCAGAGGCCGTTGAGCGCAGCGAAAAATGCGCCGATCCCACCATGGCCACCGGCGGCGGCGGTGAGAGATCGCAGGAAGTCCGCCTCGCGGTCGCCCTGCCGCAGTCGCGCCGCACGCGCCGGACACAGCTCGACGGCGACGTGGTCAGGACGAACGAGATGGATGAGCTCGCGGACCTCCTCGGCGGAACGCTGCGAGACGTGTGCCGTGCCAATCAGGTAGAGCTCGCGGTCCCGCCGTGGGTCGCGAAGGTACGAGGTGGTCTCGCTGCGGCGGACCCAGCAGGAGCGGCGCGCTTCACGAAAAGGGCGGCACGCCAGGGTGGAGAGCCGAGAAGGGCGGGAGAGCATGTTGGGCCGCCACATGCACATGGTGGGCCGCCAACCAGCAGTCAGTCAGTGTTACACCTCCTGCACCTGCAGCGATCCGTCCCGGCGGACAGAGCCAGCGGAAAGAGTCTTACAACAAAACTGCCTCGGACAACACTGGGCACGGTCTGGCGCGCACTGGCGGAAAGAGAATTGGAATAACTGAGGCATACCGGGGTTTTCCCCGCAAAATACCCGGTATTTTGCCGATTTGGCTGATTTTGGGCCCAAACCAGCCTCAGACTCGGCTCAGAGCCCGGAAAATTTGATGGTTTTCCCGGGAAAATAGAGAGGAAAAGAGAGGGTGCTGCAGAGAAAAAAGGAAAGGAAAACAGACGGGGTGCGAGAGGAAAACCTTCTTCAGCCTAATTGGCGGACGCCGAAACTCCACACATGACTGTGAACACATCCACAGTCTACTAAGAGCATAGCTATCAGAAGCACAAAAAGGGCAAGCATACCGGTGCGAACAAGTCTCCACCGACCGACAGATCCTTTGAACGATCTCGGTGTCGAAGCACCGCTCAACGAAAAACAAAAGGTTGGGAGCGAGGGGGCGGAAGTGTTCAGTGCGGTAGATGGTCAGCTCGAGGCGCGTGAGCCGGACTTGTGAGCCGGACCACCCCCTCTTGAACCCTGCGTTGTTGAGCCAGGACTCAACATACTCGGGCTGTCGCCGTCCCAAACTGTCACTCCCCTCTCTCCCGGCCGGGGTGGGGCGCGCGCGGGGGCGGCGGGTGTGCGGCGAGTGTGCGGGATGTCTGTGGGCCCGAGAGCGATATGCCATGTCCGCCTTGCGTTGTTTCATAACATCGAAGGCTAAGCTCAAAACAAAAGCGCCGAGTACTTCCAGCCTGCGGTGGGAACAGCTGTAGACGCAGTCTCGCCGAGGCTCGCCCCCAGAGACCACTGTTGCTCTGGGAAAGCTCGCGCGCAAGCGAGCGCGCCCCAGCGCCCCACCCTCTGCCACCCCGAGAACGTTTCATCGATTTCATTGGACGTTCCCCCGCGCGTTCCTTGGGCGCGCGTGGCCCCCCTGGGCACCGCCGATGACGACCCTCGATCCCACCCGCGTGATCGACGAGGGCGAGTACTACGGCTGGTACAAACACGACTATCAGTGGAGCCAGGGTGAGCTCGTCATCCTGCGCAAGCTAGACGGGAACGGCGACCAGATGCAGCTCAACATCTGGTGCACGACAGGCACCGTTGGCTCGTACCTCAACCATCCGCGCCGTGGCAAGTCGCAGCTGTTCCGGCGCGACATCGACGATTACCGCGAGCTGCGCGAGGTGCTGGATAACCCTCGCGTCCACGGGTACGGTGGGTACTACGAGAGACGCGCACCGGCGCAGGCGCCGCCCGCGCGCGCTGAGCGGACAGTTCCGTGTCCCGCGTGCGGCCGGAAGTACCGCAGCATGGCGGACACCGCCCAGCACTTCGAGTCGGGCTCCTGTCCGCACTGTCCCGGCGCCGACGACGCGCGGCGCATGGCCTATGGCTACGCTCGGCAGATGGAGGCGGGCTCGGGCATGCGCTTCACCACGGGGCAGAAGCTGCTCACCTTCGACGGAGACGGCTCGCAGGAGTGGTCGTCCGGCTACACTGAGGGCGGCGACAATTACTCGTGCCCAGCGTGCGGCAAGCAGTTCCGCGCTCTCCACAGCCTGCTCTCACATACCCAATCGCGGCCGCAGTGCCAGGGGAGCAACGCGGGGCTGCTCACCTTTCGCTGAGCAGGGTAGGGCTGCGAGGGGCGGAGGAAGCGGCGGCTCGAGTGGCGCTGTACAGGTGCGCATGCGGCACTGTTCGTACTTCCTTTCTCGAGAGTCCTGTTTTTTGGGGACACATTGCGATACGCGAGCGCCTCGCTGGCGCAGCTGACCTGTCCATGTCTCACGGTGTACGTGTGCACGGACCCACCTTAATACTTCTCGCGCCTGCCCGTCTACGCGGAACACGCACACTGCGCGGCATACTCCAATGCACAGAGCGCCCCCTCTCTGTGGGGGTGCTGGGACACATCGTAAAGCCGTAAAACACGGTGTCTCCCCACTACTCTCTTTTCTTCGTCTCTAGGTCTTACACCAGCGAAAATATGGCAGCGCCCGTAGTACAAGTAGCCTACTTCACACCTCTGCAAAGGCCACATCGCTCGTCATCAGCGTGTTGCCCCCGAAGTTCCTCCCCTCGAGGGAGATGAGGGCGTGCCGAGGAAAGTGCTCCTTGCAGGTGGGGCAGGTGAGCCCCGGCCTTTCGAGGGGGTAGAGCTTCTTTGCGCAGTCTGAGCACAACAAGTGCACGCACGGCAGCTGGGAGGAGCCCATCAGGTCCTGCGGCGCGAGGCACACGGTGCACTCGACCCGGGGAGAGAGGATGGTGCGCACGAGACGCAGCATGAAGGGGATCGTCGAACACCGCCGACCCTGCGGCGGGATGAGAGTCCCGCCAACCGGCCCATCGGGGCTCCCATGCCGCCGGCCCGAGAAGACCAGCCACGGCATTGCCGCCGCGTTGCCGCCGCGATCACGCCCGTAATACTCGCGCTCCGCCACGAAGAAGCCCTCATTGCGCGGCGTCCGCTGCACGTAGAAGAGGGTGAGCTTGTGGCGGCTGAAGGCGTGTCCGAGCACAGCAGTCTCCATCAAGTGCATAGGATCGGCGGTTGTCTCTGCGAGCCGGGTCCAGTCCACCACCTCGTATGACGGGAGACCCGCCTCCTTGAGCTCTGCTTGCAGCCGCTCCACAAAAGTGCCCGGCTCGTGCTCGCACAGCGGCAGCGGGTCAATGTCGACGGCGACGAGGTTCTGTGGGCGGAGAGAGAGAGCGCCCCGCCTCCCTTCCACCTGCACGCCGAAACGCCGCCTGCCATCGTTGTTGTACGACAAGACTCGGCCCAGCTTGCCGTTGGGCGCGCCCTCGCTCGTGAGCCCTTGCAGCCGCACGCGCCCGCCGAGCACGGGCACGCTCCCCCTAGGCAGCAGCGCGTCCTCCGGAGGGTGCAGCGCCACCTCTTCCGCCTTGCACAAGGCCTCCAGGGCCATTCGAGCCACGTCGCAGACCTCGTCCGCCTGGAACGCCTGTGCGATGCGCATCATGTCGCGCAACTCGTCGATCAGATCCTCCTCGCTCGCCTCGCCGGCGTCAAGGGCGGCGCGCAAGGCGTCGGCGTCGCTGGTGTGTGCCTCATCGCTGTTGCTCACGACGGACACGAGGAGGTCACTTTCGCAGACGAGGAGGTCGCCATTCACATCAAAGACACCCACCACTGTCGCCTCGGCGATCACGTCGTCAAGGGTCTCAAGCAGCTTTGCTATCTTGACCGCCCCCTTCCCGTTCAAGCGCAACGCCCACTCTCGAGCCGTGCGAGCCTCCGTCTCGTCGTCCAGCGTCGAGTGCGCCCACCGGACGGCCGAATCGGCCCCCGCCGCCACAAGCAGCGACACCACCTCATCATGGTCCGAGTTGACGGCAGCCATCAACGCGGTGTACCCCGGCCCATTGTCTTTCGACGGGCTACGGTCGAGCTCTGCCCGCGCGGCAATGAGCTTTGCCACGATCTCGCTGCGCCCCCATTCGGCGGCGGCGAGGAGCGGGGTATAGCCAGCGCCGTCCACGCCCTCCACGTCCGCCTTGGCGTCGAGCAGAATCTGCGCGCACGCGGCGCCGCGCGCATCGTGCTTGCACATGCCTGTCATCATCAGCGCATCGCCACCGGTCTCATGCCAGCGCAGCGACACCGACGCGCCCCGCTCCAGGAGTAGGCGGACGTAGCCCGGGTTGCCGTTTTTGGCGGCGACCATGAGAGGCGTCTTTTCCGCGCCTCCTCTCCCATCCACCGTGGCCCCACTATCGAGGAGCGCTTCCAGCAGCGCCGGACCAACGCCGTCCCACATCATCGCGTTTTCGGCGGAGTTGTCGGCGTCCTCGCCCTGTGCACCGCCAAATGAAAACAGCGATGCGATGCTCAGCAAGCAAGCCGTCTGCCCCAGCGACGTCGCGTTTGGCACTAGATGCGTCGGCACGGGCATGTCGGGGTCAATGTCCCCGCGCGAAAGCAGCCAGCGCAGAGTGCGCGGATTTACCGTCTGCAGCGCCTCGACCACCTCCTCGCGGCTCACCGGCACCGACCCTTGCCCCTCCGCCTGCTGCTCCTCCGCCGGAGGGGCTTCCTGCAGATTGCTGCCCTTGAGCGCGATGACGCTGCCGTCGCGGAGCTGAACATTCAGGCGCCCCTTTGACATGTCGACCTCAAGAACGCGTCCCACTGCGCCGTTGAGCTCCTGCCGGGACTGAAGGCCGTGCACCGAAACCCTCGCACCCTTTGCAAACCCAGCGGCCGCCGTCGCTTGCAGCGATGCGAACCCTGCCCTGCCATCGGGTGCTGAGGAAATCATGGCGCGAGCCCACAGCAACTCGGCCTGGATGTCCTCGCGCTTCGCGTGGTCGATTGGCTTGGTGCCGTCGGAGGCAACCACCTCAACGTCGGCACCCGCAGCCAGCAGCAACTTGACGCACTCGAGGTGGCCATAACCAACGGCCACCAGCAGTGGCGTCGCGCCGGTCTGGAAGCGCGCATTCGCGTCGGCGCCTGCGGCCAGCAGCAAGCGGAGGCACGGCGCGTGCCCCTCCTGCGCCGCCCTGTAGGCGGGGGTGGAACCATTTCTCTTGGCGCGGTTTGGATCGGCCCGTGCGTTGAGGAGCAGGCGCGTGGCCAAGGTCGCCCCTTCATGTGCGGCATTGCTGAGCAGTGTGGTGTTCTCGTCGTCCGCCTCCTCCACAGCCACGCCCGCGGCGATGAGCACGCGGGCGCAGTCGTACGCGCGTCTCGGCGAGCTCCGAGGCCCGTTCAGAAGCAGCGAGAAGCCGAGCGCCGGCAGCTGTTGAGGCCCGACGGAGTTTGCGAGCGGGAGCGCCCCTGCGCTCAGAAGCCGCTCGACGGCCACCGCCTCGCGTCCGCCACCAGTCGAAGAACGAATTGCTACGCCCAGGGGAGTCACTGGCGCCGCGGCCATGACTTGACGGCCGTGGAGCTCCATCGGGAACTGCATCGTGACCACACCGTTCGGAACCGATCCCTCGGCGAGAAGGCGATCAATGGCGTCGATGTCGGCGTCGCTGGCCGCCCGAACCAGCTCGGCATCCGCCGTGTCGGTCCAGCGTTGCGTCATCGCGCGCGATCCTAGACCGTAGCAGGAAGCTCGAGCCCGCCCTGGGTTCCGCCCTGAGGTGTGGGGGGCGCTCCCGCACGGCGTGTTCATGTTCACACCGGGGGGCGAGAGCCCCGACTGCGGGCACAGGTTTCTTCTCCTTGGAGGGTGGACTTCGGCGCGAGCTCGGGCGTCATGACCGCGCCCGTGAACAGCGCCTTGACCTTGTCCGGGGCCGACGGGCTTGACACGCCCTCGGCCTTTCCCTCGACGGCGGGGGGGAGCTTCTCTGTGCGCGCGGCCTTTGCCTTGCGGCCGCTCGACAGTTCATGGTCTCCCTCGATCATAGTAGCGCCTCTTCACGACCAGCACGCTGTGAAATCGATTAGTCCCAACACGATCGAGGGGTCCCGTACCACGCGGAATCGGCCCTATCCAGTGCTCAAGTGCTCAAGTCCCAACAACCGTTAAGAAAACTAAAATACGCCAACGACGCACCTGATTTTTCCTTTCCGGTTTTATCATGTGTCATGACCGACCACAACCACGTCCGCCGTGGTTGCCACTACCACGTCCGCCGTGGTTACGTTCGACTCTGGTTCCACTCTATGAGTCGCTGGTTCGATCATGAGTTGCCACAACCACGCCCGACGTGGTTGTGGTTGCCACGCCCGTTCCCCCCTGGTTCGTCAAGCGCCCGCCGTTCAAGTTCGGCGATTCATATTCATGGGGGAGCGGGGTTGATTACCCGTGTGTAGGTGTGAACGGGGACGTGTGCTCCCTGGGTAGGGTGCCCACAGGACCCAAAAAAAGAAAGGAAAAAAGAAATGGGGGACTCCCGATCGCAGCACTTCATGTTGGATAGTCGAGATATTGAGAGTGTGACTAGGAGGGAGGGACGCTGGGGATTCTCAAAGGTATACCCTTGGAATGGCCGGATCCAGCCTTGAAAGTACGAGATCGCGCGCGCTTCGCGCACAGCACCGCCTGTTCTCCGCGGCTGTGTGACGACGCGTGCCGTGTGCCAGCAGAGTTGGGCGCGCGCGGCGCGACGGCGCCCGCGAGGGAAGGCGCGGGTGCAGCGGCCGCCGGCGGCCGTACCGCTCGCCAGCCAGCGCAGCAGCGGCCAGCGCAGCGGCCGCCGGCGCAGCAGCCAGAGCAGCCGGTGCGCGCCTTGCGAGGCGAGTACTGCCGTCCGGCAGCCTTGAGGCGGCCGGGCGGCAGTACTCGTTCGAACTTTGCGAGCCGTGCGCGCGCCGAGGCGCCCGCGGCGCGCGCCCGCCCGGCTGCCAGTAGGAGGCGGCGCAATATGGCCTATAGTACAGCCCTTAGGAGGAGGAAGAGGCTGGCTGGCAGTGCTGTATGCCGCCGAGGGGCAGTTTTGGGGTGCTGTCACGGGCCCAGGGGGCTGCAGAAGGCGTCCGCAACCGGGACAACCCGCCCCCCCAGTCGAGGCCGGTCGAAGCCCACTTGGGAGCAGCCATGAGGAGTCCTCTTGGTGCTCCTCGCGGCCGTTGGAATGGCGAGCGCGCGCCGATGGGGGGGGGGGGGGGGGTCTTGCTTGCTCCACACCGAGCGCCATCGGTCCGGACCGGTGCTCCCACCGAGGGTCGGCTTGCACAAGGTCTGTGCCGCGGGCGCTCGGCGCCAAGTGCAGTGTCACGCTCGTGCTCGCGCGTGACAAACCGGGGAACCCTCGTTTCCTATGTACTCGGTCCCCCAACGGAAGAGGCCTCGCTCCTGTTGGAACAATCCAACATCAGATTTGCCTCGTGCGTCCCTTTTTGAGCCGCAAAGCTATTTTCTTTTGGGTCCTGTGGGCACCCTACCCTGGGAACGAGCAGCCGGCTCCTACCCAGATAGGGGGTCTGTCCGCACTGGCTGGCCCCTATGCAATAGGTAGGTAGGTCCGCTTTTGACCGCCCCAGAGGGCCCCGCAATAGGTAGGTAGGTGGTGGTGGTGGGGGTGGGGGTGGGGGTGTTGGGGGGGAGGGGTTTAAAAAACCGCTTCGCTCGCGCGGGAGACGGCTAGCCGCGAACGGGCCATGCCAGACGAGTCGCCTGCGGCTGGGACGCCAGCCGAGACGGGTGCGGCGGCGGCGCCCGCGGAGCCTATTCACAGAACACTCGCTTGCTTTTTTTTCGCTCCAGTCCTGCGGATCTTCAATAGTAGACCGGAGGGCTACGAAGCCTTCACACTCCAAGGGGTTGTTCACAGAAAGGCTAAACGGGTATTTTTCGCTTCGCTGCGCGGCCCCGCAATAGGTAGGTAGGTGGGGCACGCGGAGCCTGGCGGTTGGCGCCCGCAATAGGTAGGTAGGTAGGGCGTTTTGGCGCGACTCAGTGTGGACAGACCCCCTATCTGGGTAGGAGCCGGAACCCTGTCCCTTCCCCTTGTCGGGTTCCGTTGGGGGAGGATCGCGTTGGGGCACGTGGGCTGACGGCGGTGACGGCGCGGGGTCCCCGTCGCAGGTCGGATGTCGTACACTCTCTGTTCTGGCCAGACTGGGGCGCGAGGAGGTGGATGGTGGTGGGCGACAGCACAATGGGCTGTGCGGCGTACACGTGGTCGTGGAGTACCTCTCCGTTCTCGCCCCGCGGGCGGCTGCTGTGTGTGCTGTCCCTCGTCCGAACCGAGCCCGACTCCTTTTTTTGTCCACATCTTACCGCCTCAGGCAGTCACGCGTCACGGCAGTCCTGGGGCAGGGGGCAGCAGCCCACTCTGGGGGGGCGATAGCCGACAGGCGGCCATCCTGCGACAGCAAGGCTCGTCTGCGCGTGAGCCACCTGGCCGCCTTGGAGCTTGCGCGCTTCCCGTGGTAGAAGAACGATCCGGGCCGGTGCGTGCCCCAGAAGTCGTGAATGTTTAGCGGCGTGGTCGTCGGGATCAAGCACACGCCGGCGCGAGACCTTTTGTTGTGAGGCATCTGCAGGGTGGCCATTGCGGTGACGTAGCAGTCGTCGAGCCGCGAGTAGTGGCCGGGCTGCAAGCTGCTTGGACGCGGCAGTGGCTGTGCCGGGCATCTCAGGGGTGGCTGTGCGCCAAGTCTGCGGGCAATCCAAGCCGTGAGCACAAATTGCAGCGCAATTTGATCCGCACCGAAGCGGCAGATCTCGTACTCCTTTTGGCGCGCGAGCCAATCGGCGACGACCTCGATGGCATCGGCCGATTTGCGCAAGAGGAGCACGCCCGTGTTGAGTTCCCTCCGCCCATCCTGCGCGATTAGGAAGCACGGCTCTGAGTCGCTCGAGTTTGTCGGAAGGAGAGCTCGGAGGTCGTCTCCCAGAGCAGAGTCCTCCGCGGGGGTCACGTCCGCATCGACAAATAGGAGCCAATCGCCCTCCCGCAGCGATGGGCCACGGAGCTCGCGAAGAATGTGCTCCACCTTCCAGGTGTAGGCGCAGCTCGCGTTTCGCGCAAAGCGCTGCGGCACAGAGTCAGCGAGCTGGACCTGTCGGTACTCGTACCCATGGAGCTGGGAAAAAACCTGGATCGCCCGCACCGCGTCGCGATAGGTCGCGAACAGCTTCCCGTGCGCCACCTGCAGCACCGTCGCCCTCATTCAGTTGCGATGGGGCTCCTGTCGAGAGGCGAGGGGCTCCTGTCGAGCGGAGGAGGAGGACGCGCGCAGAAAGTTCGAAGAGCGGCGAAGAGTAAATTCTTTTTTCTCCGTTCGGTGTCCAGTCCGAGCCTGGCTGTTCTTCACCTTTCTACCTACCTACCTGTACCTGTGTGTGAGAGAGAGATTCTTTCTACCTGTGTTGTATTAGTGCCATGTGTGTATGTCGGAAGGTACAGTCAGGCTCGGACTGGACACACACGTGAAGAAAGATAATAAAAATCTCTCTCACACGTGCCAATTTTGAGCTTCAGCTGGGGCTCCCGTTCACACTACTCGTGTCTGGCCTTTTCTCGGGGCCGCGCCTGCGGCGCGCCGTGGTTTCTTAGATTTTCGCGGAAATCGCTTGGTAGGGTTTCTTAATGCGACGCTTTCTTTATAATGCCCGCAAGTACACGCACAATTCTTTTTCTCGCCGTCGCGCCGACGACGGAACTCCTCTCCGGCCTGTGCACACGGCGGGATGGCGGCGCCCAGAACAACAGAGTGCAAGCTCGTGTTGGCGCGCAGCTGACCCCGCGCCCGCGCGCGCCCCGCGGGCTCACCCGCACCTCCGCTTGCCTGCCCGCAGCTGGGCGACTCCAACGTCGGGAAGAGCTGCCTCGTCAACCGGTTCGTTAAGAACCAGTTCAACACAGAGCACCCGACGACCGTCGGCGCCGCATTCCTGCAGTCTCCCGTGCCGCTCGACGACTCGGACGACAAGATCCAGTTTGGGATCTGGGACACAGCTGGCTCAGAGAGGTACAAGGCGCTCGCGCCGATGTACTACCGGGGGGCAGAGGCGGCGATCGTGGTGTACGACATCACGTCGTTCGAGTCGTTCGAGGGCGCGAAGAGCTGGGCGCGCCACGCCTCCGCCGCCCCCCGCCGCGCCCTCCTCCGCCACAGCCGCCTCCTCCTCCGCCACCGCGACTTGCGCCTCCCCGCCACCGCCTTTGCCGCCCGCCTGGAGCAGGTGCACGACCTTAAGCTCTACGGGCAGCCGCACGTGGTGATCGCTCTTGCCGCGAACAAGAGCGACCTGGAGCAGTACCGCGTGGTGACGACACAGGAGGGGCAGGCGTACGCGCGAGAAAACGAGATGTCCTACTTTGAGACGTCGGCGAAGACGGGGCACAACGTGCGGCGGATGTTCGTCGACCTGGCGCAGTGCGTGCCGCGCAAGGTGCGGCTGGCGGCCTCTTCTCTCTCCTCTCCCCCTCGCGCCGCTTCTCTCCTCGCCTCTTCTCTCCTCGCCTCTTCTCTCCTCGCCTCTTCCCTGGCCGCCTCGCCTCGCCTCGCCTCTCCTCTCCTCTCCTCTCCTCGCCTCCCTCTTTTTGCCAGCAGAGCACTCCGCCTCCCACAGCCACACGCAAGTGCTCAGAGCCACAGCCGACTCGTCCTCCCCGGCCGCGCCTCTCGCCCACTCGCCTGCTCACCCCCACGCCCGCCCGCTCCGCCGCAGGACGCGCTCTCTTCGAGCACCAAGCTGGACGATGCCAAGGGCGGCGGCGGGAAGGGGTGCGCCTGTTGAGCGCAGCTGCTCCCCGCGCAGATGGCGGACGCGCGGCGGGCGCGGCGGGCGCGGCGGGCTTCGCAGGCGGCGGGCCTGGCGGGTTTGGTCGGCCTGGCTTGGCGGCTGGGCGGCGGCCTTGGTGGCTAGGCGCGGGGCACCGGTGTGGTGTGGGGGAGGAGGAGGTGGCGTGGCGGGGGAGAGAGGCGGGAGAGAGAGGGGCGCCACTGCGGGAGGATGCTCCACTCGCTCCCCTCCCTCGCCCGGCCCCTCCCCTCGCTCCAGCCATGCTCGTGCATGCTCTGCGGCAGCGGAGAGAGACGCACCCGCATCAGCTCCACTCGGCACTCCACACTCTCCACACAGTCCACTGCTGCTCTCCTCTCTTACACGGCGCCCCCGCGGCCGTTCCCTCTCTACGTGTGTCGTGTGCTGCTGTAAAGTGAGTTGTTATAGTATTCAGCATCAGAATCTAGGAGCGCGAGTTAGTAGTTTTTTATTAACGAGACGCGGAAAAATAAAAATAAAAAAAACACTGTCGGTGTGATCTCTGTGCGTCCCTGTGAACGTGTGAGGACACTGCTCACTGGGATCACGCACACGCCACACGGTGGCGCCGGAGAGCCCTCTCTCCCCCATGACGTCGTATGAGCGATGGGAGATAAAAACGAAAGGTCGAAAGCTCCGACACAGCGATCGGCCGCCTGCGATGCCGGATGCGGACTGTGGCCTCGCTGTTGCCTCGCAGCCTCACAGCCCGCTCCAAGCCCCGTCGCGCGCCCCAAAAAAGGCCCGAGATCACACCTCGGAGATCACCCGAGATCCCTCCAGGCGGCCAGCGGCCGGAGGTCAGGGGAGCCACTCGACCTGGGCGTGGTCGACGACGAGGCGGAGGACGGCCTCGCGCACATACTGCGCCTACGTGCCCCACGGAGAATGCCGCTCACCCGCCGCACTCTCCGCCGCCGCCGCTCTAACGACTCGCAGAAACTGGCTGATCTCGGCTGATCTCGGCCGAACTCGGATGATCTTGGGCGATCGGCCGATCCTCGGACAAGCGATCCTCGGACAAGCGGCCTCGGACAAGCGCCATGGCAACCTCGGAATCTCGGCCGCTCTCGGATGGCCTCGCCTCGAAGGACTCGCGGAAGGCGGGATCGTCCATGTCCGGCACGGGCCTGCGGGGGAGCGGCCAGACAGGCTCGGCGACAAGTGCTCCGCCTCTCGCCTCCTCCTCCGGCTCCGCGCACGCGCCGCTCGTTGCGCTTGCACTCGTTGACGTAGAGGAAGAGGTTGTCGGTGACCGCCTGATCTCGAGCGATCTCGAGCGATCTCGAGCGATCTCGGCCCATCTCGGCCCATCTCGCGTCATCTCGAGTAATCTCGGTCCATCTCGGGTCGTCTCGAGTGATCTCGGCCCATCTCGGCCCATCTCGCGTCATCTCGAGTAATCTCGGTCCATCTCGGGTCGTCTCGAGTGATCTCGGCCCATCTCGGCCCATCTCGCGTCATCTCGAGTAATCTCGGTCCATCTCGGGTCGTCTCGAGTGATCTCGGCCCATCTCGGCCCATCTCGCGTCATCTCGAGTGATCTCGGGTCTCGGCCCTCGCCTGCTCGTCGACGGCGAGGCCCTCCGCGGAGGAGACAGCCTCGATGGCAAACGAGAGGGCGAGCGAGCGCGAGATTGCGGCCTGGCGGCGGGAGTTGTTGTCTCGTCACTGCAGGCAAGACGCACGCGACGCCCCACCGCCCGACCCCTCTGCGGCGGTGTCCGGTGCGGAGGAGGCGGCACTAGAGGTGGAGACGGCGGCACCTCTTCGGAGGCGAGGAAGGCGGAGAAAGCGTCCCACGTCATCAGCGAGCGGAGCTCCTGTGCCGGCGGGAGGTGGGGCAAAGTTCGGAGCAGGTTCGGAGCAGGTTCGGAGGAGGCTCGAAACGCATCTTCCAACCTCAAGAGCGACCTCTTCCCGCGATGATCTCGGCCAGATCTCGGCTCCTCTCGGCTATGGAGCTCCTCCCGCGATGCTGCGTCCCCGTCGAGCGCCGCCGCCTCCGCCTGCCGCGGGCAGCAGAGAGAGACGCGTCGTGCGGCCGTGTCGTGGACGTGTCGTGGACGTGTCGTGGACGTGTCGTGGACGTGTCGTGGACGTGTCGTGGACGTGTCGAGCGGCCTCCGCCTGCCGGCAGCGCTCCGCGTACTGCGCGCGCGCCCTCTCCTTGACCATCGTCGCGGGGATGTCCACTGCGACGGCGGCGAGCAGCGCCTCCTCTGCCGCCTACCGGAGGGGGGGTCCCAAAACTCCAAAACAGGTGTCCCGAGCAGGCGAGGCGGCGCCGCCCGGCGGCGCCTCGAAGGCGGCGCTGCTGGCGGCGAGCGCCGCCTCGCGCTTGAGTCGCTCCTACAGGAAGGCTCCGAGAAGCTCCGCGGACAGGCCGTGTGGCGGCGCGTGGCGATCGGCGCGCCGCGCTCCTCGACAAGGTCGCGGAGGGCGGCCGCAGTGAGCCCGCTCGAGACCTCGGCGGCGAGCTGGTCGTCCAGCTCGGGCAGCGACCCGTCCGGTCGCGGGAAGCGCCTCCGCAGCTCGAGCAGCGCCTCTTCTCTCTTTGCGCCCTCCACCTCCCGGCCACGCAGCCGCAGCGTGAGGCCGATGTACGAGGAGCGCTGGACGAGCGGCACCTCGGGCCAGACCTCGGCCGCCATCCGCAGCGAGAGCGGCTCCCCCGGCTCGAACCGGGCGAGCAGCTCCTCAGGAGACTCGCCAGCCAGCTGCGCCTGCCCGAGCAGCCGGAGTGAGCTGCCGTTGCTCTGCATCGCGGCGGCGAGCGCCTCGGGGACGTCGCGCTCGAGGAGAAGCGAGAGCGCCGCCGGCGAGCCCTCAGCCTCGCCGACCTCGGCCAGCGCGTCGCCCGTCGCGCCCGCGCTGAGCGAGAAGCACAGGATTGCCTCGGCGCCCACTCGCTGGATCTCGGTGAGCACAGCAGGCGATGCGGCGCAGAGGCGAGGCCCGGCGCTGCGCAGACGCGTCGCCGGCACCGGCCTGCCGCCGCCGGCGGAGCGCAGCTGCAGCTGAAGCGGAGGCGGCGGCAGCGAGAGAGCCAGCGTGAGCGTGATGGAGTTGATCATTTCAAGCCGGAGCGAGCTCGCGCGGCGAGGCGGCGCCTGTGGAGGATTAGAAGAAAATCACGGAATGCGTACCAACTCGTGCCGTCCTCCCATCCCTCCCTTGGGTTGTCCATTTTATTTCTTTTTTACCAACTGGGTCAACTCCCCTGAGCGTGCCAGCTGGGTCAACGCCGTCAAGAGGACAAGCACACGGCAAAGGGCTTCTTACCCTCGGACCCCAGTGGAGGGTGGTGCGCCGCCTAGCTCCGCGGACGGGCCCTCCACCCTTCATGTACGCATCAATAAATAAATAAAACGGACACACCATCACACCAAACAAGAGAGAACCCCGAACCCGCAGCCAAAAGCTGCTCGCTCGAGCCGCGGCCGACTCTGCCACCGCGGCCGCAGCTGCTGAGACCTCCAGAAAACTGGTGCCTCATATGCTGCCTCCCTGCGGATGCTGCCGGCGAGCCTGGCGGTCCGCTGTACTACAAGGATGTGCTGACTCGATTTCTACTCGATTTCTTCTACCCCCACGACTCGGAACGCGAATGTGACAGGACCATCGGGTCCTTCAGCCTCCAAAGCGGGATCACCCGAGAGCAGCTGAGCCTGCCTCTGGCCTCGCCTCCCTCTCCTTCAGGCATTCGTGGCATCCTATGGGTCGTCCAGAGTATCGACCTCTGGCTTGTCAGCCAGCCCCACTTTGAGGGCGCCATGAATGAAGTACAGCGATCGCCACCTGCACCTCGCTGGCCTCTCCGCAGGCCCCCCCGACCGCGTCGAACTCATCGGCGCGGGCTCTCTCGGCTACGGGACCGGCCCCAGCTTCGGCTGAGGGCTAACAAGCTGCCGAGCCCAAATCACTGTGAGAGTCGTGATTTCTTGTTGGTTAATAAAAATCTCTCTCTCTCCAAACAAGGGGTGGGAGAAGGACAGGATCCCCACCTGCGCGAGCAGGATCTTGGAAGGACGATCAGGGACACAGGGGAACGGGAGCGGGGAGCGCATCGCAACACGGAGGGGCCAAGGGGCCTTTACGGATCATGTGGCCCCCGCCGAATTTTCTTCTGGTTCCCAGCGGCTTCCTCGGCTTCCGCCTGCTCGCGGGCCTCGCACGAGTGCGCTAGGTTACAGCCGTTCACCGTCGAAGGCGATGCTGCTGCTCTACACGGTCGGGCATACGCTACCGCCGCGCGCGCTGCGCGGCGCGGCGCACGGCGCTGCCTATGCCCGCCCGCTGGACCTCGGCGCGGCCTACGCCCGCCCGCTGGTTCTGCGGGCCGCGCAGCCACCGTTGCTGCTGCTCGACGAGGAGAGCGGAGACATCAACGACGGTGGCATCTCGAGCGTCAACTGGGTGACGGTCGACGCCAGCGGCCCGGACGTGGAGCCGACCGAGGAGGAGGTCCGTGGCCCGTGGCCCGCTCCTCGCTGCGAGACGCTGGCCCGCCTCGACACACGGCCCGTCCCCGCCCGCCTCAGGGCACCAGCGTGATGCCGCTCTTCCCGCTCGGCGCCGCCTACCTGCCGCACACCACGCCCGTCCTCAACATCTTCGAGCCGCGCTACCGCGCGATGTATAACGACATCCTCTTCAACGGCGCGCGCCGCTTCATGGTGACGAACGTGGAGCCGGAGACGGGCGCGCTCGCAGAGGTGGGCGTCGTCTTCTACCTCGACGAGCTCAAGGAGGTGTCGGAGCAGACGCAGGCGCCGGGCGAGACGTCCGCGCGGTGAGGACGCCCTCCCGCCGCAGCCTCTTCTCGGACCTTGTAGGACCGAGTCAAGTACATCGGCCAGCACCGCGTCATCAACCGTGTGCGGCTGCGGCGCGTGCTCGCTGCCCGTCGGCCGTCCATCCGCACCCCCCCTCCCCCTCCCCCCCGGACCCGTCTCCGAGCCCTCCTCTCAGGCGCGTGCTCAACCCGTCTGTGGTTGCGACCCGGGCAACACGCCTCCGAGCGGGGTGCAGAGGCGGGACGGGGGCCACCCTCTCTCTGAGCCGTCTCCGAGCCTCGCCGCGTAGGACACCTACCTCAAGGCCGAGGTCGAGGTGCTCTCGGACTCGGACCAGCAGGCGCCGCAACACCCCCCCTCCCCCCTCCCCCTCCCTCACTCTGCTCCTCAACCCTGCCCCTCCCGCCCTGCCACCGCCCTCCCCGTCCCGCCCCTGTCTCCCCGCCCTGTCTCCCCGCCCCGACCCCGCCCCTCCCCCTCCCGCCGGCCAGGAGGAGGGCAAGCCCGACGAGGGCCTCGCCGCGGAGGAGGCGCGCGGCCGAAAGAGAGACTCGAGATTCTCTCAGAGGCGCCGAGAGGCGCAGCAGAGGGAGTGCACGGTCCTCTCGCGGCGAAAGCGACTCTCTCTCTCTCTCTCTCTGCGACTCTCTGTCTCTCTCTCGCTCTCTGCGGAGCCTTGGCCGGGGCACTCCAGCACCCCGTCCCACCCCGTCCCACCCCTCGCCCACCCCGTCCCACCCCTCTCCCACCCCCCCTCCCGCAGGGTGCGGCGGAGGAGCTCTTCGTCTCGCTCGTCGACGCGCAGAAGAGCCTCGGCGAGGAGCCGCGCTTCACAGACGCCGTCAAGGGAAGAGCTGTCCGCTCGCGGCTCGTCGCCGTCCTGGCGCCCGGGGACCCCTTCCCGGACCCTTCCCCGCAGGCTCGCTCTCCTTTGCACGCGGCACGTCGCCGTCCGACCGGGGCTTGTGGGGCACCATCGGGCTGTGGCAGCAGTTCCTCGAGCAGAGGACGCAGGTGCGGCTCGGACCTGGCGCCGCAGCGCCAGGTCGTCTCTCGGCTGATCCGCGATCGCCTCTCGGCAGGTGCTCGGCCAAAAGATGCAGCGCGAGATCCAGAGCGGCGTCGCGAGCTACCTAAGCGACAACTCGCTGCGCGAGGACCTCGTCAACGCGCGAGGCGAGATCCGGCTGCAGGAGCGACCGCCGCCGCCGAGAGCCGCCGAGAGCCGCCGAGAGCCGCCGAGAGCCGCCGAGAGCGGAGCGAGAGCCGCCGAGATGCACCGAGCGTCAGCCGAGAGGCCGGCGGCGTGTAGGACTTGCCTCCGGAGCTGATCGCCGAGATCGAGGCGATCCAGCGGCGGTACCGAGGCGAGGTGGACGCGCTCGACGGCGAGCCGGGCTCGCTCCGCTTCCAGGCGCCGAGCAGGCGTTGGTCTGAGCCCATCGGTCCGCACTGAGCTGGAGCCCACTTCCTCCGTCCCCAGGCGCTGCTGCAGTCCGACTCGCACCGGCAGAGGCTCGCGCTCTTCTGCACGTGGCTGCGCAAAGAGCAGAAGCGGCGCGCGGAGCCGCCGCCCAACCTCGCCTCCGCGCCCGCCGCTTCCCTCTCGCTGTTGCCGCCCAAACCTACCCCCACACCCCCCACACCCCCCCGCCCCCCCGCCGTTCCCGCCCAAACCCAACCGCCCTCTCTTTGCCTTCTGCGCACAGGCTCGCCACGCGCAAGTCGCTGCAGTCGCTCTTTAGCTCCGGCGACGCGAAGGGCGAGGGGGAGGGCGGCGCGCCCGACGATAAGAGCTGAGCGCGGCCGCTGGAGGGAGCGAGACTCGCCACGACCCATGCCACGACCGCACCCCCCGCAGAACACGCGTTCGTTGCCTTTCGCGGTCGGAAGGGCCGACGCCTCCTGGCCAGCGACGCAGCGACGCTTGGCCTTCGCGGTGTGCACAGCGAGGAGACTTCAGTGCACATGGCGCCGGACTGCCTCGCACACCCGGCCCCCCTTTAACTTTTGACTTGCGCTAACGTATTTCGTGGACTTGTGTTGAGCAACTCTCCTATTATAGAGAGATCACATCTTCGATCGCTTCCCTGGCACTAGGGGGCCCACAGCGCCCCAAATCCACCGGTGTGGGATTTCGCGCAAAAGGCACTGTGTGGAACGGGCTAGCTCAAGGTTGCGTTAGATTGTCAATGGAGAATGGCCGCGTTCTCGCCCCTTTCCTGTCCGCGTGGGTCTCAGAGGACGAATGAGCACCGGACCTTCGAGGACATCAAAGTCGGCCGCGCCCCACGGCTATCCCGCCGGCTCTCGAGTGTCGCAGCGCGACGCGCTTCACCCCTCGACTCCGCGCTGCGAGTCGATTGGGAGACGACGCTCGGCCACTGCCAACTCCACCCTGACGTGACGCACATGCGCCGAGTGTCCCCCCCGAGGGTGTCCTTGTATAGTATAGTTGGTTGCGAGTTAAAAAAAGCCCGTTCCGCACCCGCAGCCAGCACCAGTACACATGCCGTTCTGGTGCCCCTCGGCTGGCCAGAGGACGACTCACAATGCAAAATCGGAAAGACATCACGAGGGGCCGTATAAACGGCGCCGCAGCGGCCCGGGACACTAACAGTGAGTTGCTGCCACTCGCCCGGCCTCCTCCCCCTCGGGGTCGCCCGGAAAGTGGGCTTGCGCACCGGCGCCCCCCCCAGCACGCCGACCCGAGGTGTACCCTCCGGCCACCTGGGAGGGGAGCGCTCTCCCTTTTTGGCCCATTGGCTTCACCATGATGGATACGGAGGTGGCCAGCCCTTGGTTGTGCACCTGCGGCGCGAAGAGGAGGTGATCTCGGCGGACGACGGCCATGCCGAGAGCGGGTCCAGCGCGGAAGAGGGTGCGCAGCGCGTCGCGGCCGCGCGCTTGGGAGCCGGGGGGATGGCCGGAGGGGGCGGGACGCCTGCATGTCCTCGAAGCTCCCATCCGCATACGCAAGCCGAGCCGCGAACGGCGGGGAGGGAGTTTTGGAGGGTCAGCCAAGGACGCGCATGGCGAGTGACAAACGAACGCAACCTGCCCCGTCGCTGGTTTCTCATCGTGGGTTGAGTCTGAATAGCTCGCTATGTACCTTTCTGAGCGCAGTGGTCGCCGCAGACTGGCTCCAACTTGACGGCGGCATGGAGACGTGATGCCTCCATGCCGCCGTCAAGTCGAAATCGACATGCAGCTCGATGGTTTGCCCGAAAAAGGTACATAGCGGCGTTTCGGGCGACAAACAGCGCTGCGACCGCGAAGTGGCGGTGGACATGCTCCCATGTTGCCGACGCGGCGCCGGAGTGGCCGGCGCTGCTCGCCGCGACCACGACGGCTACTCCGATGCTCCGGGCCGACCCGTCCTACCCGACGGTGGCACTCTTCCACGTCTCGCTCACGCTGAGAAAAGATCTGAAACGGCGTGCAGCAGAGTCACCGACGAGTCGGTCCGCGTGACTCCTCGTGTCCCGAACCGTTCTCACACATCCATAAACTCACTTTGGCCTCACTGAAGCGATGCCCTCAATCCTGAATCCTCAGATTTTAGATTAGGACGCTGTGGGCCCTCTACTGGCACCCCGCCTGCTCTCACACAGATCACGCGCCGCCCCGGAGAGCCGGGGACGCACATGTGCATGTGCATGGACATGTGCACACTCTCGAGACACCACTGAGTGTGCGCGGCCGCTGTAGGTCAGTCACAATCCGCGCCGGTAAGCCCAAAGCGCAAAGGAGGGGTGGGGGAACGGCAAAGGCCCCGAAACAAGAAAGAAAATGAAATCCGAATTCTTTTGTGTTAGTGCCAGTGCGCGCGAATCCGTGTCGGCGTTTTAATTTCTTTTTGGCCTCATTTTTCTTTTGCTGCTTTCGCCCCATTTTCATGTCGCGGCACGCAGCCTCCGGCGAGCGCTCCTCGGAGACCACGGCGCTTACCGTCTTCACGCTCGCCCTATCGCACTGCTTGGCGCTGCAGGTGGCCAAAGATGTGGGCACGCTCGGTCTCGCGGTGCAACCGCAGCGGCTCTGGACAGCGCTCCTCGCTGGCGCCGTCTGCTATGCGCACGTGAGGCCGTGGTCGAGCCGCTCGCTCTTCAGCCTTGCCGCGGCAGGGCTCGGCACGCTGTGCGCCCACGGCTCGCAGTCCAACCACGTCATCGTGGAGATGGCGCTCGCAGCAGGGGTGCTGCTGACTGCTCCGCTCGCGGCCCTCGTCGAGGACGCCAGCACGGCGAGCGCACGCGCCGCTCGCCGCGAGTGGTTGGTGCGGCTGGCGAGCTGCGTGCGCGCACAGCTGAGCGTCCTCTACGCCTCGGCTGCGCTCGCCAAGCTCAACAGCGGCTGGTTCGACCCAGCCTCCTCGTGCTGCGTCCAGATGACGGCGGCGATGCTCGGCGGTTGGCTTCCCGCGTGGCCGCGCCTGCTCCACCTGCTCCCCGCCGCAGCCATCGCCTTCGAGGTCGGCTTCCCGCTCGCGCTCGGCGCCGCCTCCTTCGGCGGCGGAGGCGGCGAAGGAACCGGCCGCCGCTCGACGCTCCGCGCGTTGATGGTGAGCGGAGCATCCTTTCACGCGGCAATCGCGCTGCCGCCACCTCCGCTGTCGGTGTACCCGTTCACGATGCTGATGGTGCCCTTCTACGTCGTCGGCCTGCTCCCTGAGGAGGTGGGCCGAGCGGCGCGCGCCTTCGCCTCGGCGCCACCGCCCGCCCTCGCCGCGTGCGGCGCGGCAGGCGTGGCGGCGTGCTTTGCCGCGGTGGCCGCGTCGCGCCGCGCCGCGGGCAGGTTCGAGTACCCGCCCTACATGGCGTGGGAGCTCGGCGTGCTCTGGTCGACGACCGCGTTTGGCTCCCTCGCGTGCGCCGCCCTCCTCCCGCCGCCGCGCCAGCCGCCCAAGGCGCAGGCCGCCTTGCCGCCAGCCACGGCCGCGAGGCGGGCGGCGAGCCTCCTCCCCGCAGCCTGCCTCGGCCTCCTTGCGGCGATGCCGCTGCTCGGCGTGCGGACGCACCCCTCCCTCGCCATGTTTTCGAACCTCGACGTCGGCGGCGGCGCCTCGAACCACTGGCTCCCCCACGCGGCGGGCCTGCGCTTGCCCGAGTGGCTCGTCCCGAGCGAGTACACCGCCGACGCCGCCCTCCTCCTCCTCGAGACGGACCACGGAGGCCTCGCCGCGGCGCAGGTCAACCTGGCGCCGCTGCTGCCGGCCGCGACACGGGGGGACCTCCGCGCCGTGAACGCGTGCGCCCGCTTCTACATCTCGCCCCCCTCGTGGCGCGCTCCGCCCACCGAGCCGCTGGCGCCCTTTGGCTTGCCGCTGGTCGAGGTCCGGAGGCGACTCTCCGCGCAGCCCGGCGAGGGCCCGCAGGACTTCTACCTCCGCTACCGCGAGATCCGCGCCGGCGCCCCCGTCGGACCCGAGCGGCTGTACCGGCGCCGCGCCGGCGTCCGGACCGCGGAGAGCGACCAGAGGCTCGACGCGCCGCTGCCTCCGATCCGTGCTCTGCTCCACCGATTCCGCGCCTTCGACGTAGAGGGAAATGTGTGTCGTCACTGACAGCGGTAGAGCGTGAAGTACAGCGGTGTTTCTTGATGTTAAATGATGAAATGAACCAGCAAAGGACCACGCAAATGACCCCCCCTCCCCTAAGGCGCCCCCCCGCGCCCCGCTCCCGCGCTCGTGCGCTGGCTGGCGGGGGCGGTTCTCTGGTAGGACGGGAACGAGATGATAGTAGGGAGTAGAAGAAAGCAAAGAGGAGCCCTGCGCACGCACGACTCCGCAGGAGAAGCCCCTCCCGCCCGTGCTTGCGCAGCGCAGCCTCCTCCTCCGCAGGGGCGCGCGCGCCCCGCGCGCGGCGGCGGGCCCGAGCCCCGCGCGCCGCGGTCAGCGGAGGGCGGGCGCTCGGCCGATCGAGCGGGCGCTGGATACTCAACTCCCGATATGACGGTCGACACTCTGCTAAATAATGCAACGTCTCTCAACATACTACCACATTCAAACGCAAAGACTCTGGTGCAAAGCTCTGGAGACCCAGTAGAATTCTGAATTGTGCAGAGCGAGGGGGGGGGCGGTTGCATACGCATGGTTGACATACACATAGCAGCGGCTCATAACTCAAGCGCGCGGCGAGGAGCCAGTTTTCCTACGTGCGGCTTCTGAGTTGCCATCCAAGCATGAAGTTAGGGGATGGAGGCCGGGCGATGCCAGTTGCAGCTTGCACAAGGTGCGAGCTGCCGCGCAGATTAGCTCCGCTGGCTACCGCGGTTGCATGGGGCCGTGCGGCGGCGGCGGCGGCTCACCTCCCGCTGTGATCTGCGGGTGCTCGTCCCAGACAACCGTCAGAGGCCTGCTCGTGCTCAGCTTGACAGGCATGGGTCTCCTCACTGGGTGGGCCATCTCCCTCGTTGGTTGAGGGGGCGACTGGTCGGCCGAGCTGCCCCCGGCGCCAGTCGCATCAGTCAGCCCGGCCTCCATCCCCATTGGAGGCAGCCAGTCGGCCGAGTGGGCGCGGCGCATGTCCACAAAGGCGCGGTAGTGCGTGGAGGTTGGCGCACAGTCGGGGTCGTCCCCCGAGCCGTACGAGGTGCGCGGGGGGCTGCCATGAGACCCGCCGACCGGCGTGTCGGCGTACGCGGTCCCGGCGGGTGGCTTGAGCGCGAGCATGACCATGACGCCAAACGCGGTCACGGCTAGGGTCCCGATCGCTCTAGTTAGCGGCGAGGGGTCGCCGAGCGAGGGGAAGATGCACTCGAGCGCGTGGTACCAGGCCCAGCCGCTAGCAACGCCGAGGGCGGCGGTCTCGGCCGCGAGAGCGTCGGCTCGCTCCTTGGCCTTGCCGTCGGACTCGGCGATGGCGCGGGCTGTGGCCACCGCCACGACACAGGCGGCCGTCATCGCCATGGCATAGGCCGTGCTGGGCGCGACGGCCTCGGTGCTTGCGTAGGGGAAGGGCCACGCCTTCCAGGTGGTGGTGGATGCAGCCTGGAGCGCGACGGAGCCGCCCCACGCGACGACCAACGCGCCGAGGCCGAGCGAGGCCTTGTGGAGCTCGCGAAAGGAGGGCAGCGACGACAGTGAGGGCGCGTCGTCGCTCGAGATACCGCCCTGCCGCCGCTTGGCCACGAGGCCAACAGAGAGGGCGAGGTGCGGGCTGGAGGGGTAACTCCGCACCGCCATGGCAAAGTGCGAGCTTCTGCTGTCGCTGCAACCGATCATCAGCCAGCGCATGGCGCAGAGCGCGAGCGCGAGCAGCCAGGAGACGGCCCATCGCGGGAAGCCGTGCCGGTTCGCGAAGAGCGAGGCGAGCCCGTAGTCGAGAGCGCCGACCCACATCATGGCCGTCATGATGGTGGTGAAGAAGACGACCGTCTTGACGCGCTCCGGGTTGGAGCCGCGAAGCAGGAGGAAGGGGCCGCAGCCGTGCTGGCCGAGCACCACCGAGGCCGCCGCCACGACCGTGATGAGCACGCCCGAGAGGAAGGCGAGGATGGGGTTTCCAGTGGGCAGGGCGCTCAGCAACGCGCAGATCCACGCCCACACGGTGACGTACACCAGCGAGGTGGCCAGCGTGCCCCACACCGCCGCCAGTACGTGATCGGCCAGGGCAGAGCGGCCTGTGAGCGAGCCGGCGCGGTTCTCTGCGACGACGTACAGCCACCAGCAGAGGGAGGTGACAACGCTCGTGTACGCCCAGATGAGGAGAATCTGGCGCCAGCCGAGGTGCATCCCCATCAGATCGGCCGCGCTGCGCTGGAAGAGGTCGGCCTTCCCGAACATCGGCAGGAAGAGGTGGGTCCACGCCAAGGCTACTGCATACCCTGTCGCCTGGTGTGAATGCTCTACGAGCTCGCCGCGCAGGCCACGCCGCGAGGGCATGCGGTAGCTGCATAGACTGCGCCGCGGCGGCGTGTCGGGCCCCGAGATACTGCCGCAGGCCCCGGCGGCGCACATGTGGGCACCGGGGCCACGCGCTCCCTGGCCGAGACTCCGACGCGACCGTGTCGCGCGCGCCCCAACAAACGGATCGTCGGAGATTTTGGTGCGAAGGTCGTCTATTCAAAGACGGCGGTGCGGAGACTGTGAATTGCCCTATCTCGTCTATTTCTCTCTTTTGCGTCCAGCGAGTTTGAAAGTGTGGACAGAAGAAAATCAAGCTTGGGATAGGACGCACTATCAGGTGTGGAGAGAGAGAGAGAGATCCAGGTGTGGTGCAGAGTGCCACGGTGCACGGGCAGACATAAGACATGGACGGATGATCAGGGACACGACAGGATCCCAGTGCTCCCAGGGAGTCCTCTCTAAAGAAAGAAAGAAAGAAAACAGACAAACCCAGACGAGGGATGGGGGAGGAGGACAGGGTCCCCACCTGCACGAGCAGGACTTTGGAAGGGCGATCAGGGGCACAGGTGGGGCTCTCCTGCTCCTGACAAGGGACACGACAGGCTCGCAGCGCGGTGCACGGTGGGCTCCACTCCCTGTATAGGACAGGTTGCTGCGTAAAATTCCTCTCGACAAAACCGAGGACCGGCCGACCAGTCTGGCCGACTCCGCGTGCGTGAACTCTCGAGCTATAGCAGACAGCAGGCCGACCTGGTTGGCCCCGCCCTGCCTGCCGAGTCACTCGACGCACTGTGCAATGTCCGCAGTGGAAGCAGCGACAGTGGTGCTGCTGCGGCGCATTCCAGGCGGCGCGGGACGGACGAGCATCGACCTTGCCACGCTGCCAGCCACGTCCGGCTCCGGCTTCAGCATGCGGCAGCTGGGTGGCCACGACGGCAAGATCTGGTTCGCTGCTGGCTGGCAGGTGCTGCTCGGGCAGAGCGAGGTGCAGAACTGGGTGCGCAGCGGGCCGGATCAGCCGGCAGTCATGCGGTATGGCGGTGAATGGAAGTTTCCGGGCGGCCGACGTGAGCCGGACGAGTCGCTGACGGAGGCGGCGTGGCGCGAGCTGAGCGAGGAGTTTTGCGTGACGCCTCGCAATGGCGGCGTGCTGCACCGGCTCAACCGGCTGCGGACCAAGCCGGTGCGTGGCGTCTCCTTCGACATGCACAACTTTGTCGCCCTCGCCATCGAGAATGACTGGCTGGCCGAGCTGCATCCCGACTCCATCAACGCGGCACTCGCAGCGCGGCGCGAGCGGTTTCTCACGCTACTGAAGGCGGGTGACTTCTGGCCGCTGGGCAAGGCCGAGCGCGAGCGCGTGGCGCCGGAGGTGCGGCGCGTGGCGTGGCTGGGGCTGCAGGAGGCGGCCGCGTGCATGCTGTCGTCGAAGGCGGAGGAGCTCGTGCCCGTCGACAGCTGGCAGGCCGCGGAGTACGCGCGGCTTGGCGTGACGCGCCGTGACCCGATGTTCCAGACCTTGGCGACGCTGCTCGAGATCGGCCGCTTCGAGAGCGAAACAGAGCTGCGCGCGCATTGCTGCGCGCGCAGCAACTTGTACTTGTGAGACGAGTTACGTCGAGCAGCGAGTGCGCGTCGCGCGCACACGCGCGCTATCTCTTTTCTATCACGTGCGGACCGGCCTCGCGCAACGTCCCTGATCCGTCCCGCTTGCGCGCGGCGCGCCGCTGGCGCGCCGGGGCCTTCTACTGGGCTGCGGCTGGGTTTTTACACATAGGCGCACATCCGCGTGTTGTGGGGTTGGCACTCCCATCGACCCTCATGACCTCCTGCGGTCTCTGAGATGGACACCAGTGGGTGTGGGACCACAGCCAGGATACACTCGAAGGCTGGGTAAGCAGTAGAGGTCGATACTCGACGCGTCCCACATGGTCTATGTCGCTGTCGGCATGCTGTCGACAGGACGTCGAGCGACACCGGTGGCAGTGCCACCCAGGAGTGGTCGGGCGGTCTCCCGTCATGAGAGAGCCACCATGTGATCCGTATGATGATTCCTGACAACCGCCTCAGTCAACTTTCGTCACAGGTCCCGCTCTGAGAGGAGCTGCGGGTCAGTTCGACAGCTGGAGCTGTGTCGCCGGCGTGCGGCGGCCTGCCTCTGGAGGTGCCTCTGAGGTGGACATTTTTTGGTCACCGTGAGAGAACGCGTTCGAATTTTCAATCGGGAACTTCAACTTCGCACGCGCACCGGCCAGGGCTACAATATTGCCAGTGAGGCGGAGGCGCGAGTCGGAAGGCCGCGACCGTCAAGTGGTCCCGTCATTTTCCTACAATCGCTGTGAACCCAGCCACGTAAGCCCCCCCTCGGTGCTCGGAGAGAGACGCGCTCGAGAGTGTCCGTAAAGCCGCCATAACTCTTTTCCGTTCCCCGTGGGACGCCTGCCCAGGCCGGGAATATGAATTTAGTCGTTTACGTAATGTTTTCTTTAGAAAACGCGCCCTTTGATGCTTGACGAGGACACCGCTCAAAAATTGATATCCAGCGACGGGAAGGCGCGGACGCGCGCGCGGAGGTCCAGCGTGAGCGTGGCGTCCGGCTCCACCCGCAGCGAGCGAAAGGAGAGCTCGCAGCCGTCGAGGTCGAGCACGAGCGTCTCGAAGAGCCTTGCCAGCCACGGGCCCGCGCTCGCCGCGGCGGAGGAGGCCGCCTCGTCGGCGCCGCCGGCGCTGCACGAGCACACGACGCGGCCGCTCGCGTCCTGGCGGAGCTCTGCGCTCAGCTCGGTCTTCGCCGCGCGCACCGGGAAGAGCACGGCCCCGTCCGATCCCGGCGTCCCCGGCAGCAGCCTCGTCCCGCCGCCGCCGCTGAAGGTGAGCGCTGGGGCGTGCGGATCGAGCGCCTGCCGCGCCGCGACCGCCTCGCGCATCAGCGGGTGGAGCAGGAAGCCGTCCCAGTCCCGAGCGGTGAAGCGGATCTGGGCCGATCCCATGGCGGGCGCGCGGAGGAGGATCCGCCGCTTGGTCGCGAGAGCGCCAAAGTCAACGGCCGTCCGCCCGACCTCGACGTCCAGCGTCGCGCAGCTGAGCCGCATCGGCGTGCACCAGCGCCGGCCGCGCACCCTGACCCTGTCGACGGCGCCCGACAGCACTGACGACGGCTCCGCACGCACGGCGACCTCACACGAGCCGCACTCGCGCAGCCGCGTGCGCAGCACGAGCTCGGCGATCTGCGAGAGGAGCCGGTCGGGCGCGAGAGCCGGCGACGGGAAAAGGCCGAGGCTGGCCGTCAGGAGGAGGAACATCCGGCGCTATCTAGATAGCCAACTTGCACTCTGTGCCACTTCTGCGCGGCGAAGGCGCGAAGCGCAGAACAAATGCGTTCGCGGAGGGTCATCCTCTGGTCTCGCGTCCACCCATACCGCGTTGGTGTCCAGTCCGAGCCCGGCTGTTCTTCACCTTCCTACCTAAAACCTAAGTTGGGTAGCGAGGATTGGTGTGACGCGATCGTAAAGTGTTTTCTGGCGGCCGACCGTCAGTGCACGGAGTTGCCCCTTCTCCGTCCGTGCGACTGCCCGGCTAGTTTGAAAACGCGCGATAGAGTTGTTCAAATCCGCTAATAAGTTGAGCGTGCCTCAACACAGCCTCAGTGCCTCACCGCTCACGAGAGGAGTAGTATCTCTCACTCGACAATCTCTCTCTCACTCGGAACGTATTGTGATGAGTCGCCTTGTCCCATGAGAGATTTTTAGAAGCCAACAAGAAATGTGTCACACAGAGTGATTTGCCCATGAGTACCGCTCGCTGCTGGCGCGCGGTTGTGAGAGAGATTTTTGAAGTTGATCGCGGCACCACAATCAAGAGAGAGAAAAAAACTCTAGCGAGATTTCCCCACAACCCCGTGTCGCCGCCAAAAAAACTCCCGTCTGCAGCCTCCTGGAGCCTAGCGGTAAGGCGGCCGGCGGTGGGGCGAAGGGGGAGGGAGGGGGCATGGTCCTGTTCGGCGGAGGCTGCGGTTTGGTCCGACCCCGCAAAAAGTCCGAACCCGGCAAAGAAAGAAAGAAAGAAAACAGACACGCCAAACGAGGGATGGGACGAGGACAGGGTCCCCACCTGCACGAGCAGGATTTTGGAAGAACGATCAGGGGGACAGGTGGGGCTCTCCTGCTCCTGACAAGGGACACGACAGGCTCGCAGCGCGGTGCGCGGTGGACTCCCACATCCACTACCCGGCACACGGCCCGTACGCGTCGTTCGTCGTTTCTTCTGCCGCCCCCGCCGTCTTCACTGCCTCGGTAGTCGACAATGTGTGTGTGTGCGTTTGTGTTGCAGTTCTGTGCAGGTTCACGAGCCCGGTAACGAGCCATGTGTACGAGCAGTGCTGACGAGGCGCACAGCGGCTTTATGGATCTCAGCGCTGACGCGTGGCTGAGCGTGTTGCTCGTGTCAGAGAGTGCCCTTACTGTGAGTCGGTGCGCGGCGGTCTGCGAAGCGTTCCGTGATCTGGTGTATCGCAGCGCGCAGCTGTGGCAGTTGCTCGCGGCCCGCGACTTTGGCCTGCGCGAGGAATGCGAGTGGTTTCTCCAAGTGGATGTGGCGAGCACAGCAACGGCCGGCACGCTGTCTTCGATCGCTGCTCTACGGTGGCGCGGGGCGTATGCAGAGTGCAGGGCTGCGCTTGACCGGAGCACTCGCCAGTCCACGAGGCAGGAGCAGTACAGGCCCCAGACTGCGGCTGCGGGGCTGATCTCGCTGCGGGAAACCGCGTGCAGCGACAGCGCCGGCGAGTTTGCGGCATACTACCCCGTGCACTTTGCGCTCCGGGGCTGCGGGCCGCTCGAGTGCTGCTGGTGCTCGAGCAGTGGCAACTGCCGTAACGTGAGCGTGTGCGCGCGGGTCGCCGGCGGCTACGCACTGGTCACGGCGGTGGGCTGCGTCAATCCGGCAGACGGCTTCGACAACCCGGTGAAGGACGTGGTCGTCTTCGGCTCGCTTTCGCCGCTTTCGCTCGGCTCGAGCCGCTTCGACGACGGCGGCCGCGACGACGAGGCGAAGCGGCTGGTCGAGGCCGCCCTCGACGGCTCCGCGGAAGCCACGCCACGGCTGCCGCCCGACGCACCGCTCGGCGGCTGCCGCTTCCCTCCGTTCCCCGCGTGCCGCGGGCTGCATGTGGTGCGCCCGTGTGCGCCGACAGTGGTGCGCTTCGTGCGCTTCCTCGTGCTGTCGTCGCAGAACCCCGCGGGACACACGGACGCCAACGTCGACGTCTCCAAGCTGCAGCTCTTCGGCACACCGCTCGGCCGGCCGCCACACGCGGACGACGAGACGCACGACGGCGGCGGCACTTCGGCGCTGCTGCAGAGGCTGCACCTCGACTGCGTCAGGGTACGCTCGCCAGACGGCTCGCGGGGCCCAAACTACCCGTAGGTGTGCCGCAGTTCTCCTGGGGTGCGGCACCACCAGCATCACTAGAGTAACTGCCAGAGACCGACACGGCGACACCTTGGTGCTTCTAGATGGTGTGAGCGGCAGCGTTGGGCGCCGGCGGCGACAGGCCGACCGGAGCGGTCGCCATTCAAGTGAAGGCGCCGTTCAAAATATGTGCTCGGAAAGAAAGAAAGAAAGAAAACAGACAACCCAAGGGAGGGATGGGAGAACGGCACGCCGCCACCACACAGGGATTTTAAGGAGAGTGCTCGGAGGGCGTGCACAACAACGATCATAAATTCTTTTTTTGTCCACGTGTGTGAGAACCCACCGACACGCTGGCAAGCAGCCGACACGCTGGCAAGCGTGACACCTCTCCCTGTGTGCATGCCGGACTCCTCCGCTTCGCTCTTCGCACTCCTCCTCCTCGCGCGGCCTGTCCTTGGCTCCCCGCCCTTCTTCGAGGCCGCTGCGGCGGCGGCAATGCAAACAATCGCGATGCTCGAGTGCACGGACGACTCGAGTGACTGCGGCGGCTGGGCGGCGGGAGGCGAGTGCAGCAAGAACCCGGGCTTCATGCACGCAACCTGCCGCAAGGCATGCGGGCGGTGCGAACTGCAGGCCGACGACGCTCGCCACGCGCTCGAGGTTGTGACGTACGCCGTCCGCAACCATCACGCCGGATGCGCGCACGCACAGCAGGGCGGCGCGCGGCTTCCAGAGTGCGAGGGCTCGGCCGAGCGGCTGGCTGCCACCCTGGCGATTGCTCACGAGGGCGCGACCGGCAGGGCGCTGCAGCGCGTCGTCGAGGCGCTCGCTCGCGAGGTGTCCGCCTCGAGCCCGCCTCCCTCGCGTCCTCTGCCGTGGTCCCCTGCGGCCGAGGCGACGGCGGTGGCGAGCGTCGGCGTCGGCGGCTCCGCGGTGGGCCCCTTCGTCCAGCTGTCGGACGGCGGGCGGATGCCGAGCGTCGGCGTCGGCACCTGGCTGACGACAGGATCTGCGTGCTACGAGCTGGTCCGCGCGGCCCTTCGCGCGGGCCTTCGCCACATCGACACGAGCGAGAACTATGCCAACCACGGCGAGATCGGGAGGGCGCTGGCCGAGACGTCGGTCCCGCGCGGCGAGCTTCCTCCCGGCCAAGCCCGCGCGTTTCTGCTTCCGCGTCACAGACGGCTTGTTGATGCAGGCGAGCTCTTCATCGCCGACAAGCTCTCCTTCCCGCACTCGTACTCGGCGGGCGGAGCGCGCAAGGTTGCGGCCGAGCCGCTGCGGCTGCTCGGCGAGAGAAGCCCACGACGCGTCCGCGACGCGTCCGTGACGTGTCTGCAGGCGGTGGGCGAGTCGCTGCGGCTGCTCGGCGTGAGCTACCTCGACCTCTACATGCTCCACTCGGGCAAGAGCTAGCCGAGATCCGGCCGAGAGCCGGCCGAGATTTGGCGGAGAGGCAGCGGAGAGGCAGTGGAGAGGGAGCGGAGAGGCAGGAGAGAGGCAGCGGAGAGGCAGCGGAGAGAGGCAGCAGGTGAGAGGCATCCCGGCGCATCGATTCGGCCGAGCGGCCGCCGAGGTGGGTTTGCCCAGCAACTCCCCCTCCCCTCCCCCCCTGTGTGCAGTCGGCCCCTCTGTGTCTGCGCGGCACGAGGCATGGCGCGAGATGGTGGCGATGCAGCAGGAGGGGCTCATCCGGCACGCCGGCGCCCCTCGCCTTGGCACAGAGGCGCGAGTTGCGCTGCCTCACGCCCGCAGCCGTGGACAGGCACATCGGCGTCTCCAACTTCGGCACGGCGGAGCTACGCGAGCTCAAGGCCTCCTTCCCCGACGCGCCGCCCGCCACGCTGCAGTCCAAGTTCTCCCCCTACCACCGCGGCCGCACCGGCAACGGCGGCGGCGAGGACTTCCACGCGGCGACTGCGGAGCTCGGCGTCGCCCTCACCGCCTACTGCCCGCTCAACGACTGGCCGAGCAAGCTCAAGGCGGCGGAGGAGCAGCACGCCCGGCGGCACTGGAGCCTTCCCAGAACCTTCTCGGAGCCTTCCCGCAGGCAGTGGAGGATGCGCACGTCCGCGCGATTGCCGCACGGGCCGGCAAGACGCCGGCGCAGGTCTGCCTCCGCTGGGGCGAACGGCTCGGCCTGGACACGTCCGTTCGACACGTCCAAGACATGCCCCGTAGGTCATCCTCCGCTGGGGCGTCCAGCTCGGCCTGAGCGTGCTCACGCGCTCGCGCGACGAGGCGCGGCTGCGGCAGGCGGCACAGATCTACGATTTCGAGCTCAGCGCCGCCGAGATGGCGCTCGTGTCGGGCCTCGCGTGGTTCAGCCTCTCGCCCACCAACCGCGTGCCCTCTTCGGTCGCCGACGTGTACGGCGTCGAGGTGCGCGACGCAGAGGCGTACAAGCGCGTGCCCCGCGCTGGCACGGCGCCGTACGTGGAGCAGCCCATCAAGGCGTGTGACATGGCGTGGGCCATGCTTGGAGACAGCAGCCGCAAGTCGGAGCTCTGATTTCCCATCGACGGCACTATGTCGCGGCGATGAGGTCTCCTCGTCACGCCCGCCCGCGCCTCCGCTCCGCTATCTACACTAGCTGTCCTTCTGCGCGTAAGTTTGATTTTGGTTTTTCTTTTTGCGCGTGTGCCGCGATCTCACGCATTTTTGGGCGCCACTGTGTGCGCGGCGCTGCGCGCGCTGCATGCATGGCCGGACTCGGCACTCGCACTAGGGTAGACTAGTAGTGGCACTACTCTGACTAGAGGTGACTAACTGACACCGCAGTGAGCCTATCATGACACGTACGGCTCTACTCACTGACAGCTCTGTCTCACCTCTCCTGTGAGATATGGCTTATGGGAAGCATGATCTGGGTGATCGGGCCGGCGGGCAGATTACCCGACCGCCTAAGTATCCGCCTTCAAGAGTTCTGCCTTTTCCCCACGCAAGATTATGCTTGCGCCGAGGATGCCCACGACGTGCGCCATGGGGGAGGGCGGGGCGTTGGAGATGCGAGGGCACACGCTGGTGTCCGCGACGCGCAAGCCCTGCAGCCCCATCACGCGCAAGTCCTGGTCGACCACGCGGCCGATGGGCGCGGTGCAAGAATCATGCCAAAATGTGGTCGCCTTCGCAGCGATGTGCGCTTCATCTGCGGCCGTGCCGGCGGGCTCCAGCTGCGAGAACCGCTTCTGCGGGTCGGAGGCAAGCATATCCCGCACGAGCTTGATGCCTGCTCACAACCACACGTGTGAAGAGAGGCTGCACAGCTCCGCTCTGACCCCGCACGAGGGCCGATGCCGTAGCTCATCACCGCTGACGCATGCCCGTCGGCGAGAAAGTTGGGCCGCCACACCACGCGGTGGCCGCCGCTGCCATCGGGCGCTAGAGTGACCGAACCCCGGGACTTGGGGAGCATGGCAGACACGTTGAAGGCGACCGCGGTCTGGCCCGGCTCAGGGCAGGTAGTCTCATCTGTGTTGGAGTTGGCCCAGATGACTAGGTCGGCAATCGCGTCGGGCCCCTCGGCGTCGGCGAGGGGGCTGCGGATCATCGCCCAGATGTTGGGCTGCGTCCTCATGTAGGAGGTGGGTGCGGGCTTGCCCATGGCTGGGAAGGCCTGGAGGGGTAGTCGCAGGCCGAGTCGGAAGTGGAGGAGAGACCAAAGGCAAGGCGAGGCGAGGCGAGGCGAGGGCAGCGCAGGAGAGGACGGGATTGGGAGGGGAGCGCTCGCCGGGAACTCGATGGCGCCCTTCGGCCGCACGGACTCGCCATGGAAGGTATGCAGCACGCCGACCTTTGCGCGCGTCTGCAGCTCCTGCCCGACGGGTAGGTCCGCCACAAGTGGAATCTCGAGGGCGGCCAGATCGACGGCTGGCCCCACGCCGCTGGCCAGCAGCAGCCCCGCAGTGGCCAGCGCGCCGGCCGACAGGATGACCTCATCGGCGTCCAGGAGGCACTCCTCGCCGGTCGTGGTGTCGGTGTATGCGACGCCCACGGCACGTCCGCCCTCAAAGCGCACACGCGTGACCTGGCGCGCGCAAGCGGGGAGAAGGATTATGTTGGCTACCAGTAGGCCGGGGCGGCGACGGTGGGTGGTCTTTCGAGAGCTCCTGCCGCATGGCGTGGTCCCGCTCCCGTGGCGTGTGGGCGGGCGGGGCGCAGAGCGCACCTTGGCGTGCGTGCGCAGCGTGAAGTTGGGGAGGCCCTTCACCGGATCCACAAAGACGCTCCCCGAGCTCATGCGGCGGCCGGCTGCACTGATGGTCCACTCGCTCCATGCCACGGAGCCTCGCTCTCCAGCCTCGCCTAGGTCGCGGGCGCGGTCGGGCGCAAAGCCGGCGGCCCTGAACCGCTCCATGACCGCGTCGTCGACGCTCGAGTCCATGCCGGCGGTCTTGGCATTGAACAGCTTCCCGTATAGCCCTCGTGTCGAGTACGCCGCCTCGACCTCCTCAAAGGCCCCGCGCACCGCCGCCTCCTCCCATGCGGGACCCCACTCGGCGTACTGCGACAACGCACCGCGCACCCAGAAGCCAAGGTTATGAACCGTGTTCCCTCCAAGCACGTTGGCGTTGTGGTTGTACTCGGAGTGTGGCTCAGGGCCAGGGCCGGCGAAATGGGAGTGGCCGCCTTCGTTTAGCTGTCTCACTTGTTCGGCCCAGTCCCGCGGCACAGTCCAGGTGGGCTCGCTCCAGACGACACTCTGCACCGCTGCCGGCGCATACAGGTTTTGCAGCTTCCAGCTGAACTCCGGGTTGAAGAGGTCCAGCGGCACCCCTGGAGCAGCGTCCCCATGCCAGTCGTCATCAGGGCCGAGCTCCAGAAGAGTCACCGTGCAGCCTGCGCGAGCGAGCTTGGCGGCGAGCGGCGAGCCCGCGGCGCCAGAGCCGACCACGATGTACCTCTTGCCACCGCCGCTCTTGTCGTCGTTCACTGCTTGGTGCTTCCCCAGGCAGGCGCCCATGGAAGCTCTCGAAGGAACGCCCGTCGACGACGGCCGGGGGGTGGGGGGGCAATCCCGCCCGATTTTCTTTATTTCCTCGCACAAGATTCTTTATTTCCCACGACGACGAAAAAAAAACTCCACAAAAAGAAAATCTGGCCCCAAAGAACTGTTGCCAGCCAGCCCGGCTCGATCCCTGGGACCCTGTCGTGTGGGTGAACGCTGCCCAGTCCCCCTCCGTGTCACGATGCGCTCCCCACTCCCGTTCCCCTGAGAGAGAGATTTTAGGAAACCAACAAGAAATCACGACTCTCACAGTGATTTGGGCTCGGCAGCTTGTTAGCCCTCAGCCGAAGCTGGGGCCGGTCCCGTAGCCGAGAGAGCCCGCGCCGATGAGTTCGACGCGGTGCTTGGAGAGGAGTGCCCGCCACGGCATGCCGGGCGATCGACCGCACCCTCGAGCCGTCACGACCCCGACCGTCGTCAGCTTCTCTGCGTGAATATGTATGGCTAGCGTGCTTCCACTGCGCGCCCGCGCCTGCGCTCCCCACCCTTTTGCGCAGCAACACCTTAAACTTTTCAGGCCCTCCAAATTCGGGTCGGAGCGTAGCGGAGTGGGCCCCGAGTTTGAAAAGGGCGACGGACGCTTGCGTCCTAGCCTCCAACAACGCCTCCCCGGCGCAGAGGGGCCCCCGGAGGGATGCACAACCGCTCCACGCCACGCCGCTTGCGGCGGTCCTCTTCCCAGCTCCGCTGAGGGCCGCCGCGTTATTTTTTTTGGCAGCCCGGCTCGACGCGCGATCTCTAGCCCCGATCATGGGGCCTCTCCGCCGCGGCCGCTCCGCTGCGCGCCACGCCGCCGACGCCGAGGACCTGCTCTGCCCGCTCTGCCTCGAACTCCCAGCTTCCGACGTCCACTGCTGCACCAACGGCCACAACTTCTGCGCCGACTGCCTCGGCCAGCACCGCGAGAGTGGCTACGCGGGGAGCGCCAAGTGCCCCTCCTGCCGCGTGGCGCTCGGCGACGGCACGCCTCTCCGCAACCGCGACGCGGAGAGGCGCATAGCCCTGCTGCCGGGCGCATGCGACGGTTGCGGGCTCGGCATGCTGC
Organism: Emiliania huxleyi CCMP1516; assembly: GCF_000372725.1. NCBI lineage: Eukaryota > Haptophyta > Isochrysidales > Noelaerhabdaceae > Emiliania > Emiliania huxleyi. Next base: position 916,044 of record NW_005199770.1, read on the forward strand.
GCAAGGACCTGGCGGCGCACACGGCGGCGTGCCCTGATGTGCGCGTGGAGTGCCCCTTCCCGGGCTGCAAGTGGGAGGGCGCGCGGCGCGACCTCGCCGCGCACACCGAGGCGTCGCGCGAGGTGCACCTGTCGATCGCGCTCGGCCAGCAGAAGCGGCTGCTCGCGGCAGAGCGGATCCTCGCGTCTGTGAGTGTCGATGTGGTGGTGGAGCTGTTCCCGGCGAGCGCCGCGGAGGAGGACTGGCAGGGCTCCGTCCACGGCTGCGCCGTCCACCGCAAGCACATCGGCTGCTCCCTCATGCAGCCCGTCGTCGCGCAGCCTGGCTTTGCGCGCTTCTGCGCAGAGCACGAGGCGAGCCCGCCCCTGCCGTTGGCGCCCGGCAGCAGGGCTATGCGCCTCTCCGCGTCGCGGTTGCGGAGAGGCGTGCCGTCGCCGAGCGCCACGCGGCAGGAGGGGCACTTGGCGCTCCCCGCGTAGCCACTCTCGCGGTGCTGGGCGAGGCAGTCGGCGCAGAAGTTGTGGCCGGTGGTGCAGCAGTGGACGTCGGAAGCTGGGAGTTCGAGGCAGA
>NW_005199770.1:916713-924375 GCF_000372725.1 Emiliania huxleyi CCMP1516
CCCGGGAGCGCGAACACAACAGAGGAGCGGCCCGAGGAGCGGCAAGGAAACGAAAAGGGCGAACCCCCTCCCTCGCCCGCTCCCCCCCTCCTCCGCCGCCCGAAGGTCGTCCTCCCCGACTGCGCCGTCAGCATGCTCATCCACCGCGAGGACGGGCTCGCGCGGCTCTCCTCGCTCGAGGACTTGAGCAAGTCCCTCCTCCACCTCGGGGTCGACAACAGCACGGTGCCTGGTCGGCCGGTCTGTCGCGCCTGCGTGAACGGCGTCTCTTCACAGCGTCCCGCCGTGAGCCAGGTGATGGTGGGGGTGCGGATCGCCGCGCCGAACGTCCGCTACCCCGCCGTGGCTGCCGAACTCACCCTCAAGGTGTCGCAGGACGGGGGCGTGACGTTTGCGTGTCCTGGACGGGTCGTGGACAGGTCGTGGACGTGTCTCGTAGGTAGTCACGCACGACCTGACCGAGATCTTCTTCAAGTGCAAGTTCGACACGAAGCTGAGCAAGCTGATGGACGCCTTTTGCACGCGGCTAGATGCGCAAAGACGCGCCCCCGACTCGAGAAGAGAAGCCCTTGCCCTCTCGCGACGCTGCGGAGACGCGGCGCGGCGTTGTGTTCACACCCCAGCCGTCCACCCCGCAGGCCAGCGGCAGGGCGTGGCGAGGAGTGCGACCATCTTCGTGTTCGACGGCGAGCCGCTCGCGGCCAACATGGCGCCAAAGGACTACGAGATGGAGGACGGGGACATCATCGACGTGGTCACGCCGGGCCACCCCGAGTACGCGCAGCAGCTGGCTCGCCTCACCGCCCTGGGGCTGGGCACAGACGGGCCCCCCGACCAGGCGGGCGCCAGCATCTTCGCGCAGGCCGTCGCGGCGGGCGAGCAGGCGGCGCTCGAGTGGCGGGACCGGCGGGCGGCGGAGGAGGCGCGCGCCGGGTCGGCGTCGGACACGCGGCGGCAGCGGAACCCGCGGTCGAGGCGCGCCGGGTCGTCGTCGCGCTCGAGCCGGTCGAGGTGAGCAGGCTCTGACCCAGAGGGCCGGTTTGGGGGGGTGCCCAGGCCGGAAGCGAGGCGAGCAGCGCGCTTTGCCACGGCCGGGTCGCCACCCGCCTGCCGGGAGCAGTGGCATACGTGCTCGCTGCTGAAGCACGGACTCGCAAATGGACATGAAGCGCTAGAGGTGAGCGTCCGTATTTGCGTAGACGTGTTGTGGCCGCGTCGCAAGTGCCAAGTCGGTCTCGAGGATTGTGCACAAGTAGCCGCCAATTTGGTGACTCTACTCTGTCGTGCTCTCGTGGCTGTCTCATATCTCTGTTGCGTTTGTGTTTATTGTGCTGAATTCCTGCTGTGCACAGAGCACACACTGCACAGTCTCCTCCTGCAAAAAAGACTGCACAGACGACCCAGTACCCAGAGCACACGCGCCGGAGTCGCCTCGCGACTTCACCTTCCTTTCCAAAGCCTTTTTTCGAATTCGACGTTTCGATAATGGTTGTGTACGTTGAAAATGAAGACCTATAGGAGTTCAACAAGCCCGCACCGCCCGCTCGCCGGGACGCCGCCGCCGTCCTCACCGCCTGGACGCAGACGCCCCCCGCCGCGACGCCGCGCCCACTCTACGGCTTCAATCTAAAATGTGTTTCTCGCCTCGCCCGGGCCCCGGGCCGCGTGGAGCGTGGTGTCCAGGTGACGGACTGCGCGGGGTGAATCGTACCTGCGCAAAGTTGCTGCCCCCACGCTCGTCGTCGCACTACACTCAGCCTGGTTGAGCGTCCGGTTCGGAGGAGAAACCCGCCTCCGATCCGTTGCCGGAGGCCACGGCAGGCACCGCGTCAAATCTCGAGAAGGCGAACGCCGTCGCATGCGGTGCGCCCACCTCGTAATTCTCCGCCTCACCGTCGATGGCGCCCTCCGCCATCGCGCTGGTGGTGAAGCGGCCCGTCGCAGGATACACGTCGATTTTCCCCAGCCGCGGCTCGACAGAGGAGGAGAAGGACTGGCCGACCAAGCCGTGAGGCAAGAGGCGCATTGCCGAGTCTCCGTGCGCGCGGAAGCCGCATGTGAGTCGGTGCTCTGGACCGGCGATGCGGTCATATACGCGGTTCCCGCGAACCTACGATTCAGACCTTGGACCCTCACCACGCCTCACACACATGCGGGTTTCTCCCTCCAGCTGGCGCTGGGCAAACCTTGACGCTCCAATCCGTGACGGAGAAGGTGGCGGACGAGTAGTGGACGTGCACGGCCATCTCCTCGCACTTCTTGGCGGCGCCCGTACCCAGGAAGAATAAACCTCGGCCGCAGGTGCCGTTCATCATATTTTCCCCCGTATTGTACTGGTTCAGCTCAGAGGCCCAGAAAGAGGCGAGGAACGGCTTCCTCTTGGGCCCGCCAAGAAGAGCGACAACGTGAATCTCGGTTATGAACGAGCCGTTGACCACCAGCGTGCCACCGAGGTTGTACAGATTCTTCAGCAAGAACGTTGAATTCTCCGTCTTTACGTTGACCGCAAAGCCCGGTGCCGAAAAGAAGCTGTAAAATGTATTATGGCGGCCGCGGAAGTCGGCGAGACCGCCGTGGGCGAAGTGGAGATGTCGAGTCGGGCCGTGTCCCTTCAAAGCACCGTTCGCGGAGTCGACGAGGCGGTGGTCAGGAATGGCGACCTCTCGAAGTTGATTTGAGTTAACGAGTATCCTTTGGCCGCGCGCAGGGGCTCTTCCGTCCGGTCGCGAACGCACCTTTAGTTTACCATTTTCTTCTTTTTCACCGATGCACGCAAATTGGAAAACGCCTCAATCAGATGGGCGACGCAAAGGAAGAAAGAAAGAAAATACAACCCCTTTCCTTCTTTTTCACCGAGTGCACTGCCAAATTGGAAAACACACCCTCAATCAGATGGGCAACGCACCAGAAAGAAAGAAAACAGACAGCCCAAGGGAGGGATGGGAGGACGGCACGCCGCCACCACACAGGGATTTTAAGGAGAGGGGTGTGATGCGCTAGCCGTCGCCCACCCTAGGGAGTCTGCCTCTTCCTATCTCTTTTCGCAGTCTCTCGCCGCTTCTCGCTGCAACCTTCATGCCACCTCGCGGTCGTCCCACTCTCGTCGTTCTCTCCCTTGTCACTTCCTCCTCTGTCGCGTCATTCTCTTCTGCCTCGTCCTGCGGCGCCGCCGCCTGCCGGTCCCTTGTTCTCGCGGCTTCTTGCGCCTTTCGGCGCAGCTCCGTCCTCCTTGCTGCGTATCCTGGCCCCTCGAGTCTATCGAGCTCTCCTCGCGCAAGGACGAGTCTTCTGATGCCCACTGCGATCATTTGCCACCCAGTCATGTCGTTGCTCAGGTCCACTCTCTCTTCGAACACTTGTACCTCTACGGATGATGCCGGCGCTGGAGTCCCCTTCGGATGCATCGTGACGGCTGACAACGGGATTTCCACTGGTTCGTCCTCCTCGGAGCACTTGGAGTCATCTTCTCCGGCTTCCTTCCGCTCGGCTCTACGTTTGGTACGTTCGGTGTGGCTCACCCTCCATGCCGTGAACAGGCGCTTTATCCACCCTATATTCTTCTCTCGTTCCTCTGCCCGTGCCTTGGTCTTGTCGTTGTTTCGCACCCATGTCTGTATGGCAATCGAGGCTGCCTTCCCCACTACCTGTAGTTCACTCGTCACCTCTCCCGCGAGCTCCCTTCTCTTTCTTTCGGGTATGGAGTCCGTGAGTGCGGGTAGCGTGCAGGCAATCACGGGCGCTATTTTGTCGTACTCCTCTTCGGCGAGCGCTCCAAATCTAGACCCTATTGCCTTTAAGGAGGCTGCCCTCGCGCGTCTCAGGAATGTGGCGGTGTCTTTTGAGTCCGGCGCTTCCCGTTCGACTCTTGCTGTCGCCCTCGCCGCGTGTTTGTCCAGCTTCCGCATGAAGTGACGCGCTTCTTCCTTATTTCCAGCGCAGCTGCCGCTCAGTATGTGCGCCAACGACGCCTGTGGTGGCTCACTGTCTTCTTGTTTCCAGTCATCCCAGTCTCGCAGTTCTCCGATTCTCCTCCTTGCCTCGCGCTCCTCTTTTGCGGCCTCATCCCTAGCCGCTTTGCACGCTCTGCATCCCCAGAACGCACTTCTCGTGGCGGGGCCCCGGATTCCCCGTTTCTTTTCTCCCTCTAGAATACGCCTGTGGTGTGCCCCGTGTGGCACCCCGACCTGTTGTCTCACCCTGGCCCCCAAGATCGTTTTGGTCGTCACATTGTGATCCCCGACGTCGTCGAATGTCGCCCGCCTGTCCTTCCCCCCGTTCTCGTCACGTCTGGTAATCTCATCCTATTGTCCCATCGGTGCTTGAGGCTGGCTACAGCCACTTCGCTCCACAACCGTCCCGCCACCCCTGCCGTGTGCGACCCCGGCCTCACCGTCTTTCGATATTGCTCGCACACCCACTCGTGCGCGCTCTTACACATGTGTCCGTACGTCCGTCGGTCCGCTATCTCCCTCTTCTCTGTGTTCCCTGCCGCGTCCCTTCGCACCGTGTACATGCATGGCCGCGTCCGCACCGCGTCCCGCACCACTTTCGAGGCATCCTCCGTGTCGTTATCTCCGAGGTGTGCTGTCGCTACCGCGTCGGCGTATGCGTTGCAGGCTATTCCCACGTGTGCTGGCACCCACACGAAGACCACCGCCTCTAGCTTCGATCTATAGTAAGCAATCGCCTCCAGGAGCCCGCCTCTCTCCCAGTCCCTCAGGCCTTCTGGCATCCCTTTGCGGTGCGCGTTCTCAATTTGCTGCAGCGCGGGTTTGCAGTCGCATAGCACCAAGCACCGCCGCGATTGCGCATCGCTCGCACTCGCCATTTTGCGTAAGTATGCGAGTATCGCGTACATCTCCGCGTCTATCGGCTCCCACATGTTCGGCAGCTTTCCTCCCCACATTCCCGCCCCAAACGCTGATCAGTGTCCGTATCTCCCCTTCTTCACAGGGTCCGATTCCGTTGGGATCCTTTACCTGTGCGTCTCCCGGGACGCGCTTTCCGAATCGTGTCGGTCCTTCGAACACGCCGTACGCCACCCTAGGGTTCGGCACGTACTTCCCATCCTCCGCCATTTTGTCTTCATGGTCCTTTCCTCCGTCCGTCGCCGCAAAGTGTGTCAAAAAGAAAGAAAGAAAGAAAACAGACAACCCAAGGGAGGGATGGGAGGACGGCACGCCGCCACCACACAGGGATTTTAAGGAGAGGTGTGTGGTGCGCTATCCAAAGTGTGTCAACCGGATGAAAGTACTGGGTTTTTTAATTTTTTTGAGCTTAGCCTTCGAAATTTTTTTTGCACTAATGGAGATGAGTCTGAGTCCGACAGGCTGGGCAGTCTGGCTGCTCCTCGCGTTCGCGGCATCGGCCCAGGCTCTGGTTCACCCGGCCCAGGCTCTGGTGCACCCCGTACGGCGAGGCACACTGCGCCACCAGCCGGCTATGGCAGCAGAGGAGGAGAACGAGGAGAGCAAGGAGATACTCGGCGCCGCAGCTCTGGGAGCCATATCTGCAATCGCAGTCACGGATGAAGTCGGCATGGGCATAATTACCGCCGCAGCCTTCGCCTACGGCGCCACGATGGCAAACGGCGCGGGCAAAGCTGCACGTGTCGGCGGCCGGGCCGTGTTCAAGGCATACGAGACCGGCATTGACATAAACGTGCAGCGCTTCACCTCACAACTACTTCCCCTCGACCCCAAATCAGCGCCCACGCACCCGCGGTGGCCTGCCCGCAGGAGAAGTACGAGGTGATGGAGAAGACGAAAGGCGCGGTCGACAACCTCCTCGGAGGCCTGCCGGAGCTCTCTCCCAAGGCGGCGCTCTCGCCCGCAGTCCGCCACCTGACTCCGCCGCCTCATCCCGTGCCCAGCAATCGCTCTGACCGAACAGGCGGCGGCAAAGCGCAAGGCCGTCGCGCAGAAGCAGGTTGCGGAGGCGGCGGCCGCCGCCTCCGCCGCCGAGATGGCGCAGGCAGAGATGAGAGCAAAGGCGGAGGCGGCGGTGCAGCAGGCGATGGAGAAGCGCAGGATCGAGGCAGAGGCGGAGGCGTGTGTGCACTGCGCGGCCCCTCCCTCCCGAGCAGCGACCCGCCTCTGCGAACCGTCCTCGGCACACCCCTACAGGCACGGGCCGCGGCCGAGCGTGTCGCCGTCCTCGAGGCGCAAGCGGCAGCGGCGCGCCAGGCCGCGCTCGAGGCGGCGAAGGCGGCGGAGGAGATGATGGCCGCAGCCGCGGCGCAGAGCAAGGAGGCGGCGCAGGCCCGCCAGGCGGCGGAGACCATGGTGAAGCAAGCTTAGCGACACCGTGTGTTCTTTCCATGTGAGTTACCATATTAGAAGTGTAGCTCTCTCTGCCGGTATCTTATTGTTTGTCGCGGGGAGCCGGGGACGTGTGTTTGAGTGTTTGAGCATGGCATGGGGGTGGAGCGGAGGCCGCGGCAGAACGCTCGTACATGTGTGAGTCTTCGAACGACAAGGTAATATCCTCTCTAAGTGCCTCCAATGTGGTCGTCTCCTCCCCGCCTGCAACCGCCCCTCCCCCCGCCTCGCTTCAACGATTGTCACCGTCAGCGGGTCCTGAGTTTTTGCTGGGCGGAGGTTCGCTGATGAGGAAAGTCATTTCCACCGCCGCTTGAACACCTCGAAGATCCGCGTGAACACCTCGAAGATCTACCGGCGCCCGCTTGAACACCTCGAAGATCCGCGTCGATCATGGCGCTGGAGCCATCATGGACGCTCGTGGACTCGGCGGGCGTCGTCCACGTGGTCGCGGGCAGGTCCGCGCTGTCGCAGATGTTCGGCAAGAACACCAAACCGACCTACAACAACATGCTCGAGCTGGTCGGCGAGGGTTCGCGAGGCGTCGTTGGCTACCTTTGCAAGGACGGCTGGCGGATGCTGCGCGAGCTACCGTGGCTGCAGCACAAGGAGAGCAAGCGGATCGTGCCCGTCGTCGGCTCGGCCGCCCAGTTCCTTCAACGTGCAGCAGCCGATGCCGACATGGCGGGCTTCATCTTGAACGGCAAGGCTAGCCAACCCTTCACTCGACTGATCGCACGGCCCGGCGCCAGCGGCATGCGATGGACCGGCGCCGGCTGACCGACTGCACTTCGCGCCGCCGGCGGCTCTCCTGCTCGAGCACGGCGCCAACGTCAACTCGGTGCAGCACTCGACTCTGGGGCCTCTCGTGCCTCTCGTGCCCTTCCAGGTGCGTGCCCGCCGCCCGCCGCCCGCCCACGTGCGCGCACGCGCGCGCTCGTCCTGTGTCGCCTCGCCCCTCCTCGCTCCCCTCTGCCCCACGCCACGCTCCCCCCCCCTACTGTCCGGCAGGTGCCGCAGCCGGCGGGCGTTGCCGGCGTGCTCGGCGGCGCGCCCGCGCCCTTTGCCCCGCCGCCCCAGGTATCCCCCTCCCCGCCGCACCGCCCCCTTCCTCTCCTCGCGCGCACGCGCGCACGCACGACACAAGCCGCGCGCCTAGCCCATTGGCTGCGTCGTCCAATCGCCGTTTCTAGTGTATGCCGCTAAACCCTCCGAATCTATCCAAGTCTAAGCTGTCCCCCAAATGTGCTCCCTCCTTGCTCTATGTTTTTTTTTCGCCTGTCTCATGCGATTCTGTGAGTGCCTACCTTTATCACTCAATCCTTTCGTTAATAATAATCTT